>NW_017308405.1:59447-67447 GCF_000935625.1 Nanorana parkeri | reverse complement strand
CGGCCGAGCCGATGCATATGCGTTCGGCTCGGCTGAGCCGCTCGGCCATGATCGAGAGCTGTACGGTCTATTGTGAATAGCCCGTACAGCACCCCATCGGTTCTACTGAACCGAAGGGGTCCTGGGGCCGAAGCTAGCCGAAGGATCGGCCGAAGCTACTGCCAGATCCTTCGGCAGCTTCGTGAATAGACCCCTAAGTATTTTTATTTTATTTTATGTATGTAACAGATTTGGCATGGATCAAAATCAAGCAATTGACTGAGGCCTTTTATTTAGAAAAGATGAGGAAAAATCACTTCTTTACTAAATCATAATTAAGAAGTCTATGGGGCTCATCTTCCTTTGTCTACCAGCTAGGAGATGAAGGTAGATGAGCAACATAGACATCTATAGTGCCGTAATGTACCTGTGTGGCCAGAAGAGAGAGAGAGGACTTGCAATGTGGCATGTAAATCATTAACAGAGCCCGCACCAGTCAGAACTCAGTAAGTATCCTTCTGTGGTAAGGGAGTATAGGATCGATTATCACAGGGCAAAATGGAAAAAAGGATCTTTTTTTTTAAATGCACTTATCCTTTATGGGCTTGCTAGCTAGGGAAAAGACTCTGAGGTGCCCCTTCCCTTGGTGCCCTAAAAACACGCTTATTTTGCTTATTGGCTACTCCAACCCTGTCTCTATGTGTATTTATATAGAGTTTCTATATTTACAAAATGTGTTTATCTATATATCACAACTGTATTTAAATGCCAACTCTGGAAATCAGAAAATTCCCCACCTGTATATTTATTTTTCTTTGCAGCCAGTCCCTTATTAATTTGAACACACAGTTTTCTAAGAATACATCTTTTCACAAGTTTGAACTCTGTTAGCTAAACACCCAGGTCCACCTATTGTCAGTGCATATTACGTGACACTATGGGGTCTATTCACCAAAGCTGCTGAAGGATCTAGCCGTAGCTTCGGCCGATCCTTCGGCTAGCTTCGGCCCCAGGACCCCTTCGGTTCAGTAGAACCGAAGGGGTGCTGTACGGGCTATTCACTATAGCCCGTACAGCTCCCAAACATGGGCGAGCGGCTCAGTCGAGCCGAACGCATATGCATCGGCTCGGCTGAGCCACACTGAAAGCGAAGCTGGCCGACAGCCTGCTTCTGACAGTTGGGCGGAGCCAGCCGTGATCTTACGGCTGGCTCCGGCTACTTGCAAAGAAATCAGCGTCCCTGGTTACCAGCTAACCAGGGACACCGATCTCCAAACAGCAAACTCTCCCTGGCGCTCCGGGAGTCTCCTGCTCCCGGCCGCCAAGGAGAGAAACACTGCTGTTTCTTTTTTTTCTTTATTCTGACACGGAGCTGTGTCGGAATAGAAAAAAAACAAAAAAGTTTTTGCCGATTGGAATGCATTGCTAGATTCCTATTGGCTATTTCAATTTGCAATAGCCAATAGTAAACAAGCATTGTACCCGCCCTCTGCTGCAGTACTCCATCAGGTCTATCAGCAGGAGGCAGGTACAATGCTAGTTTACTATTGGCTATTGCAAATTGAAATAGCCAATAGGAATCTAGCAATGCATTCCAATGGGCAAAAAGTTTTTGTTTTGTTTTTCTATTCTGACACGGCTCCGTGTCAGAATAAAGAAAAAAAAGATAAATCAGTGTTTCTCTCATGGGCGGCCGGGAGCAGAAGGCTCCCAGAGCGCTCGGGAGATTTCTATGCCACTCAGCGGCATTCGGCTATTCACTCACTGCTGTTCGGCATCTATAAGAATTTGAAATGTAAGGTGGAGTGCAGGGGATCATAGGAATTGAAAATCATGCATGCCTACAGGAGTGTACACTTTGCAAAGTTTAAAGCCCCACTTCAGCCAAAATATCACACATCTCCCATCCCTCCCAACTACCCCCCTCTAAACGATCCTGTGGGGTTTCATTTTTCTTTACCTTGACCCTCACCAATGTAATTTGTGGGGAAACCATAATTATTATACAGGATCTATATAGCGCCAACAGTTTGCACAGCACTTTACAATATAAGGAAGACATTACAATCACAATACAGTTCAAGACAAGATGGTAAGGAGGGCCCTGCCCGTGAGGGCTTACAATCAAAAAGGGAGGGGCAAGTGATACATGAGGAAGTAGCTGTGTGGGAATGAATAGTATGAGAACGTGATGGTTGAGCGGTTAGTTTGAGGTGGGATAGGCTTCCTTGAAGAGATGTGTCTTAAGAGATCGCCTAAAAGCAGTCAGAGTAGGAGATAGATGGACATGTTGGGGTAAAGAGTTCCAGAGGATGGGAGAGACTCTAGTAAAGTCCTGGAGGCGAGCATGGGAGTAGTTGACGAGGGAGCTGGAAAGCAGAAGGGCTTTTGAAGAGCTGAGGGAATGGTTAGGGTGATACTTTGAGACAAGGTTGTAGATGTAACCTGGGGCTGAGTTGTGGATGGCTTTGTAAGTGGTTGTTAATATTTAGAATTTTATCCTTTGGGCGATGGGAAGCCAGTGGAGGGATTGGCAGAGGGGGGTTGCAGACATTGAGCGGGTGAATGAGTCTAGCAGCAGCATTCATGATAGAGTGAAGGGGGATAGCCTGTTTAGAGGTAGGCTAATGAGGAGGGAGTTGCAAGAGTCAAGAGATAACAAGTGAGTGGATGAGTAGTTTTGAGGTTTCATTGGTGAGGAAGGGGTGTATTTTGGAGATGTTGCGCCGGTGAAAGCGGCAGGATTTGGATAGTGATTGGATGTGGGGAAATAAGGTGAGATCAGAGTCAAGGATGACACCTAGGACCTTGGCATGGGGGGAGGGATGGATAGTTGTGTTAACAATCTCAAGGGAAAAGTTTGGGGAAGGTGCACGGGCGGGATGAAATATCATGAGCTCAGTTTTTGAAAGGTTGAGTTTTAAGAAGTGTTGTGACATCCAGACTAATATGTCAGTTAGTAGATTAGTGACACGCAAGGACTGTAGATGGTCCCTTGTTGGCTGGTCCCCTACAGCTCTCTTTTGATGTTGACACTCCTCTTCTAGATCCTGAGAGGACCCTGCTATCACTGTACAGCCAATAGAAAGTGTCATATTTGCAGTGATGTAAACATCCGAAGAAGGATGCCACAAGGAATAAACAAGAAGTGGGAAGACTCAGGACTTGAGCGTCCCATGACTGTGACTTTAGGTAATTAAAAAGGGCATTTAGAGAGTTTTTTTTACTCCAATGGTCAGTTAGAGGGGGGTGGGATGTTAGCAAGTAACTGTTACCCTGGAAATTGTCTTTAAAGGTACACCCCAGGCCCAGTCAAAACTGAAAATTATGCCTTGAGATACATAGAGGGAGTTCAGCCTACCTGGCAGATGTAAGCTGGAAGCCTGACGTAAACATTTTAGGTGCTAAAACCTTACTCCAAATTGACCATCAATTACAAATCTACCTTGAAAGTTTGACTGTGATTGGTGGAAACAGAGAGTCAGCAAGTTTCATATCACAGATTTCAGTATGCGCCATCCTGCTGTCCTTTTAGTGATCCTTATAGATGGTCTATGAAACTCTGATTTTAGAGAAGTTGCAGTGTTTGATTGGTATTATTAGCCGCTCATTGATTGTTTTCACCTGTTCCTTAGAATTGTTCTATAAGCCACAGATTGCCCCCCGATCGCCCTGAAACCAAGGGTGCTCAGTCATGAAAATAGTGACTGCTAAGGTACATGGACAGTTGAAGCTCTTTGTGACAATCACAAGTTTACCTTGACACAAAGATCTGCTGCTTGTAGTACAGTTAAAAAATAAGTTTAGCAATTTGTATAGTCGATAGAAAAAAAACTGATCAAGAATTGGTGTGGCGCTATAGTAATGCGTACTGGGTAATTAATCACAAGTTCCCTTTAAATCAAATGTACTGTGTATCTGTCTTGACCTGTTTTTCACCCCTTCTTTAGCAGAAAATCATTAGCCCAATACATGAAATCAGTAGGCAATTAACAGACATACAGTCTCTCAGTTCAACTGTGCCAAGCATTCTGTGAAGTCAGATCTTGTCACCTAGGGTGGGACTATTAACAATGCTCCTCCACAAAAAGGAAGCTACAAACAGCCTTGTTATTCTTTGATAACTAATGATTTTTAAGACATAATGTTTGAATATTCCATTAGCTGAACCCAGGGAAATTGCATCCACAAACTAATGCATTTTAATTAAAAACAAAGCAGTTAAACACAAGAGTGAGGAATAATTGTGCAGTTCTCAAGTGCTGAAAATTGAAAGCACACTCCACTTTCTTTGAGTCTTTGAAAACATTCTGTGGCTCTCAACAATGTACATTGAGGGTTTCATGTCTGAAAAGGCACGATTCTTCTTCACTGGCTGCTTTACATACACAAGGTCAGATTAGAAGGAATTTTTTTTCTGTAACACTGAAAAGGTAAGGTGGGGAGGATTGTCAATACTTGTATTTTTCCTGAATAATTGCAATGGTTGACATGCCTGGGAAAGTATGACTGTTTTCATCTTAAACCTATAGAGTTGCATTATCAATCTGAACCAAGTAAGCCCATTTCAAAATCAAACTCTAGGTGAAACATATGCTGTGGAAAATAATGGATTTGACAATGCTTTTATCATTCTAAGAATGCTAGGTATCTAGCTGTCTATGGTTTTTCATTGTTTGTTGCATCCCCAAACAGAAACAAGGATGCAGAATAGAATGTCAAGAGTCCATGGCTGTTGAAATGTATATTTCTAGGTCTATGTCATCTAACACTAGATAATTGTACATGAGAGTGATTTCCTGGAACATTAATGGTTTACGGTCGCCTACCAAGCGAATGAAAATTCTTAGGCATTTAAAGAAGTGCTTTCCAGAGATCATTCTCTCAGAACCAAACCTCTGCATTGACAAACCAATGCCACAAATGCCATCTGAAGGCTGCATCCCTATTTCATTGTATGTGGGCATGCCCACATATTCAAAGATTTTGGACCCAAGTTCTTCATCTGTTTTTCAGCTAATGTTTTCTTTGAGTCATCTGCCACTTTCTGCAGTCTTCCGAATAAACTAAGGGGTGTTTGATTCTCCATCATTTGTCTTAAAACAGGAAAGCAAAATTGTTCTTACTTGTAAACTTCCTGGTTTATTTAAGAAGGCAATTCAAAGAGGAAAGGTGACGTGCAGAGTGTAGTAATTCGTCGAGTCACATCAGTAAAAAAGGAATTCTGATTGGCAGTAGTGTTATTAAGCTTAGTTTAGGTTTTTTTTGCTTTAATCAGTGAATATAGAGCAGAAATGCATCAGGGGACTTTAATGACATATATCTATTTTGTTGTGTTTTTTTTGTTACGGTTGTTCCATAATAACCGTATATACAAGACGTATAGGGTTATTCACAAAGCTGAGTGAATAACCGAGCTGAAGTAAACTGAGCCAAACAGCATTCACTTCGGCTCTGTACGGCTGATTTCAGCTATACATCGACTAAAATCAGATGTCAATTGTCTGCCTACGGTCAGCCAAACATGCTCTGCATCTGGATCAGCTGAGTCGAAGCTCTGGCTGTTCACTCGCTGCCGTTCACCAGTATTCTCATATTCAACAGAACCAAATGGCTCCAGTGGCTGAAGTGAGCCGAAGTATCAGCCGAAGCTACGATCTTTTGTGAATAACCCTCTTGGACTATATAGAGAATGTGTGTTCTCTGTGCAGCTATGATTTTCTAATATATGCATTTCAAGTACAGCATACAATGAAATGTGTAAACTCTTTGACACTTTTAAAAACTTGTTTTGCATGATTAGGACCACAGAGATTATGCATATTTTTATGCAGACTTTATAGTGTGCGTGTCCACCTTTCTCAAGGCAACCAGTATCTGTGTACTAACTATACTGTATATACCTTAAAATTCCAGACCTAACCCATCAATACCCACCCACACCCAGGAGTGTGCACCCCCAACTGTGCAAGCAACAAAAAGTAACATACTTTGTGTCCAATACAGGTAAAGCTGTACAGTAATAAACAGCTATCCAGCAACAAAATGAAACACGAAGGTGAATCCCCTAGGGGACAAATGTGCTGGATAGCTAGTGCAAAACGTACCCCATTTGGGGAACCACAAGACCCAGAAGATTCCGCCGGGTTTAAGCCACTCATCCAATGGTCTATCTATTTCTATCTATCTATCTAATTTTAATTTTCTTTATTTGACCACAGGAGTCCAACAGCACATTTTTTCTTAACATGAAAGAGCACCAGGGGTGACAGGGTTGAGGTAATTCTCCCAGTTTACTGATGGTATGTGCAAATATTTCAAACAAAATTTAAAAAGGAAAGCTTTTAAAAAGAAACTGAACCCTGGAGGTTTTGCCCAAAAAAGGCAAGTAGAGGGCAAAGGTCTAATCACTATTGTTGCCTGTAGCTAGCTGCTGCAGATCTTTTCACTATTACTGAATTAATATGCCTTGTTGCATGCTCTGTGTGGAGGCTGTCATCAGGGTAGAGGCAGGGCTTTGCTTACTCATGCAAAGCTGACCCATTTTTGATTGGTGATCTGATAACTGGTGGAGGAATATGTTATAGGCAGCAGGAGATGTTCACAAAGCACATATCTACAGAAAGAATGTTAGGGCCACGGAAAAGGACGTATAGGAGTAGTGGCCCCATGGGATTGTCGCACTTCCAAAACAATAAGAAGTATTAAATACGTTGATTTAATCATAAGCATTGCTTTTATATAAAAGGTCAATTAATTTTTTTAAAAACATGTATGTGGTATGTTGTCTGATACGCTGCTGGCTCTTTTTTCTATTTTCAGGTTGCTAGGGGCATAGCTGTATCTGGGCAGAATCAAAGGTAACGATATGACACTTACCAATGGTTGCGGCTGTCACCGTGCAGAATCCATGGACAGATGGCATACGGATTGGTCTTCTCGTTTTGGAGGGAAATCAGCTGGCCAATTGTGGTGTCATTAAGTGTATAAAAAATGGCCTTAGTTACTGGGCAGTTTATCTTTACCACACAGTTCAGCAGGAGTAGTCGGATCAGCTTCACCTCTGGATTGCCTGGAATTTGCGTCCCGCCCTCCCGCCCGTATCTTGGGCTTGTCGCAGTCATCCTTTGTTGGGGTAATGTCACCCACTTTGTGGGTGGACAGGAAGTAGAGGTCTTAAGTGGTGTTTTCATGAACTCTTTGCTCGAGTCTTTTGACTGAGCATTATTGAATTTTATTTATGGTGGTTTATGGTTAAACGTTTTGAAAAGGTTAACAGAAATTTATTGTTATTTATAAACCCAATAAAGGGGCCGCGGCCCCTTTATGTTGAGTCTATTATTCAAGATTTATATATATGTATATATATGTGTGTATATTTATATTGTGTGGTTATACAGGTATGTATATGTATATATGGGTTAAGAGCAACGATTGAAGGTATTTGTTTTGATTATAGGGCGTACAATCCCATGACACAAAACCAAAGAAAGCCATGCAATGTAGATTCCTCTCTAGCAAGCAGCACAGTAGTGACATTACCAAATCTCATGAGCAGTGGCGTAACCAGAGTTATGGGCGCCCGGGGCAGAGCATTTTTTTTTGCCCCCCCCCCATATTATATAAACATCTACTAGAACTGTACCCCCCCCACCCCCACACATATATATCAGCTAAGGAACTACAAGTCCAAGCATGCCATCATTGTCCCTTTACACCCCCCCAGACACACACATATCACCCAGGGAACGGCAATATCTGGTTGTTGCACAGGGACAATGAGGACATGCTGGGACTTGTAGTTCCCTAGCTGATATGTTATGAAGCTGTATTCCACCTGAATGTACTACAACGCCATTATAGAACTAAGAATAGAACATAAAATAAAACTTTTTTTTCCCCTAATACTCACCTGATTCCTGGATCCAACAAGCGCAGCCTCCCGTCTCCCACGCTGTTAGAAGTTGCATACAGCGTGTGCTGGTTACTACTTAAACCGGCGCGCGCAGTGTGCAGCTTCT
>NW_017308405.1:34753-59315 GCF_000935625.1 Nanorana parkeri | reverse complement strand
GCCTGATGGGGGAGCCGCATCTGCCTGTCCCAGCCAGCCCGGATCGCCGCTATGCGATCAGGGCTGGATGGATCAGGCAGACACGCCCTCCAATCAGGCACTGTAGAGGGCCGCTCGCAGTGGCCTCGGAGGAGCGAGCGGCCGCCCGATGACAGCCGTGTGAATGTGGCAGAGAGAGGGAGCCATAGCATCTGCGGCCAGGGGCTTCATTTAGTGGGGGTCGTGACGGCGCCCCCCCTCAGTCCTGCGTCTGGGGCAAGCGCACTCCCCGCCCCCCGGTTGTTACGCCACTGCTCATGAGGCTAGCAGTCAGTTGCAGTAGTGGCTCTCACAAAGCATATATACAGCTATGATGCTGTAGGTGCATAAGGGCCTAGGTAACCTCCCATACTAGGGAGCTTTTTTAGGAGGAATTCAAGACATTTTCCAAGGTACTACTTAGGGATAATTAACATTTCCAGATATTTCCAAATAAAATACCAAGTCTTTTTGAGTTTAGCTTTACTTTACATTAAGTGTTTGTAACAGTAGAAGAATGTTTGCACTATCTATTAAAACCTGGAATGTTGGCTGGTATATAATAAAGGCTTTGTGAAACAATTCTGGCGTTATGGCTCTATACTCTTGCACCAAATTTATAAAAGACGTGCAACAGTTTTCATAGGCAATTCCCACACCTGTGAAAAATGCATTAATATCTTCTTTACAACCGTTTTGCAATATTTCGCCAAAGCTGCAACAAATGCATTCAGAGATACCACCATTTTGAAATAATGAAATTGGAGGTTAAATAAACTTGATTAATCTTGGAATAATCTTGGAATAATGTGTATCACATGGTGGGGAGTGGTACTGAGGCTGGATTGTCCATAGCAGACACTTAAGGGTCTATTCACAAAGCTAGTCGAAGGATCAGCCGAAGCTTCGGTTGTGGGAGCCCTTCGATTCAGTCGAACTGAAGGGCTGCTGTATGGGCTATTCACTATAGCCTGTACAGCTGCTGAAAGCGGCCGAGTCGGAGGCATATGCTTCTGCTCGTTTGGGGCGAAGTTTTTTTTTAAACATCTTTATTTTTACAACTTTATTTATTTATTTTTTTACTCTTTTCATTGAATTGCTATTCTGTTTGGTACCACGGAGGTACCAAGCAGAATAGTCGAGCTGAATGCCGCTCGGCGGCATTCAGCTATTCACTCACTGCTGTTCATGCCCAATGAGAATAGTGGCGAACGGCAGCAAGTGAGCTGCCGGAGCTTTGGCTCAGCCGATCCATATGTTGGATCGGCTGAGTCAAAGTCCTTCTGCACTTTGGCTCAGCCAAACATGCAAACCTTTTTCAGCTGACCGAAGTGGAGCGGAAAGCAGCAGATGTACGGCTGATTTCACCCGATGTACGGCTGAAATCAGCCATACTGAGCTGTAGGCCATTTGACAAGAGACAGATTTCTAATGAGTGTCTATGACACCCTTTATCAATTCCAGGAAATATTTGTATTTGTAGTTTCTATGAGTTTCCAGTTATCCTGATCTCTTCATCAAGACGGAATGTAAAAATCAAAAAGTGTAGCATTTCTAAAATGGTATATTGTGATGTATGTGAGAAGGAAGTAAAGAAATAATTTGTGATCTTATGGAAAAGAAATCAGAAAAATTCTTATAAAACTAAAGTTTTCCTATAATATACTTTGCAATAAGAACAATATTAAAAGTGGACAGGAATCAGTGGTTTTCTGACTGCAATAAAGTGACTTTTTACTGTTCACTATGCTGATGTAATTTGTGCCAGTACTGGCTGGATAGTCTAAGTCTGACGGCATTATCTGCACAAAGCAGGTAAGCAGAGTACTAATCCGTTCATAATGCAAGAAATGTGTTTATCAGAGTTTAGCAATCAAACATTCCTTGTTCACAGTATATTTCAATTGTTCCTAAACCTGTGAATTCATTGCCAGCAAATCCTTGTTGCTATCTGTAAAAAAAAGTAATGAAGTTTAGAAACTAAAAGGTACATTTTTTTTCAGCAAAACTGTTGAGCAATGTGTGGCTGTTTTAATTTAGTTGTTATCATGTAATTTATTTATGTGTGATATGTGTAAAGTAAATATCTATTTATTAATATTCTGAGTGGCCTATTTGGCAGAAAAAAAGCTTGTTCTACCGAGGTTTCCTATTTGCCAGAGCTCTTAGCCAAGATATGCATTGTACTCCTAGACATTTGGTAATTGGTATTCTTTAGAAAATATCTAACAATGAATAGGTCCACCTGCACCCAACCCACACATGTACTCTTTATTACTTCATAAAATTATAACAATCATAACAAAGGCTTTGGGTTTACAATGTGCTGCTAGCCTCACCTCAGTACATAACCAGTATAGTTAATGAAAATACAACTGCAAGTAAAAAAGAATGGTGGATAAACCTTATGTATTACTGACAATTCAATGTCATTCATTCCTAAATTCTTCACTGAGCAAATAGTCGCTAGAGCCAATGAAGAGTAGGATGGAGTTGTCCAGTTTAGCCTCCAGTGGTGGGCAAATGGGTCACAGTTAGTAGAAAAGGTAGAAGGAAAACTATTTCAAATGATGTGCCTGATAAATATGCCTGTTTGACTGATATTGGAGATGCAGGTTCATGGTGGGTGGTTCAGCAGGATATGTCCTCTCTAACCACCAGTGGAATTACCATTGTAGTAAGAATAGAAATAGGAATTCAACACATACTAGACAGCTCAAACAAACTGAACACTATGGTATACTAGAGAGTTGTTTGTGGCTTGAAACATATTTAAACCCTGCCAAGAATGCTTGAGCAATTCCAGCAACAATTGAAATAAATGAAAATAATAAGTAACCATTATAAGCACCCCTGACAGATTAACGTTTATTGTCACCCTATTACAAAAAGTGGAAAAATAATGGCAGGTACAACAGTTAGTAAAACTATGTTGCAGGGGAAACACAAAAACAAAAATGGCTGTGTTATTTCTTTTGATAGACTGCATCTTATATGTCATTTTTTATTTTGCCCAGAGTTACCTTATGGAACAGCGATCACAATATGGTAACACCTGAACTAATAGTTAACCACATATTGAATAAAGGGGCTATAAAAACTATTATTTAAGGAGACTAAAACTTAACTCAGATACTGCTCATATGAAAATTAGAAAGATCTGTGGTTAAAAAAGACACAAAACTAAAGGAAAACTTTTTTTCAAAAAATACTACTAGAGGTACATTCCCTATAGTAACAAAATCTCTAGGCATAAAAGAAAAATGATATGACCAAATGCAAAAGTTTTAGATGAAATGGGGATAGAGGGAAATGTCTAAATCCCCACAGGTTTAGGGCTCTGATACAAGGAATGTAATAAAAACAAATTGCAAGAAGAAAAGCAAGACAGCTAAAACTGAAGCTGAAAAAATAAATTGCTGGTGATACTGATATAGATCAAATAACAAAAAAGGTTTAATGATAAAAACTCTAAGAAATATAAATGTAATAATACAAGATGTATTAAGAAACATTATAGTAGAATACAAAGTACAAGCTGATATCTTAAATAAGTCTCATTCACTTTTGCTGACAAAGGTATTCCTAATGCCATACAACATTAAGAGAGCCAATGTAACCAAACTGTAATTAATAATACTTACCTAATGCTGGAGGTGGTATACTTATGCTTAAACAAAATTAAGATAGATTGAGCACCTTGCCTAGATGGCATCCATCTCTGAGTGCCAAAGGAATTAATCCTTAAAGGAGCTATTGATAGGCCACAGTATGTTATTTTATTAGACTTGTATCCACTTTAACCAGCTCTAGAACACTGGCATGCAGTTTGTGTTTTACAATAATTTAGTAAAATTAAAATAGATGTGGGAAAGTATAGACCAGTCAATCTGTTTTATGTAAATCATTTGAGAGTAATCTAAAGGATGATATTCAAAAAATAGATTGTGGAAAATAATCTTATTATAGAAAATCAGAATTAGTTTATGAAGTTGAAATCTTGTGTGACTAATATGATCAATTTTTAGCAAAATTCAAATCTGGATAATACAAAATGCCCTTTGTGTAATATAGCTAGATATTGCAAATGCATTTAGCACTCCTCTTCATAACAACTTTGTACAGAAGCTGAAGACTGTAGAACTATAGATAATGTATGCTCATAGGTAATGAACATGTTAAAGAAAAGAAGACAAAGGGTTCTTGTCACCAGATTATATTTTTATTGGATCAAACTTTGCAGTAGTATTGCACGAGAATCAATATTGGTCCACCTCTTCTTACTCTTTATGATTAATGACCTGATGAATGGGATTGATGGCAAGGGACATTTCTACTGATGACACAAAGTTATGTGGATTAATCTTACATATATGACGCTGCCTATACTCAAGTTTCTGTAATGTATGATAGTTAATGGTTCTATGTGTATTGCATTGGAGACAGTGGCGGACTACCGCCGGTACAGCCGGTGCCGGGCACCGGGGCCTAAGGCTGTGGGGGGGCCCAGTGGGGTCCGGTCCTGGGCACCCCCACTGCCTCAGTGGGTTCCAGTCCTGCAATATGGGGCAGTGCACGGTCCCGGTGTTCAAACACCGGGGCCCCGTACTGCCGACGGGCTTCCCAGTGAGGGGGCGGGTCCTGTTACTCACCTCCCCTCACGGCTGCGTCCATAGTAACAGGCGGCGGGAGGGGAGGTGAGTCACAGGAGGCGTGTGTGTGTGTGTGTGTGTCACAAGCCCGCCCCCTGCAGTGCACACATCGAAACTCCCTTGCTGCGGTCCTCTGGCTGGGTAAGTCCAAGCGCCGGGGGGAAGGGCGCGGGTTGTGTACTGCTTTTTCATTTAATTAGACAAATGGATTATAATGGGGAATATTACACTGTAATGTTCCCTATTATAATCTATTTCTCTGATTAAATGATTACAGAAAGGCCTCTGTTCTATCACAGTTTGAGACTACTAAAGGGCAAGGACAAAAGGGACATTAGTTGACTGTGAAGACAAATAATTGTTTATTAATAATATAGAAAGAAATCATCTGTGTAGGTTAAAGTGACATTAAACTCAGGAGTTAACACTACAAATGCATTCACTCAGCTGTAGATCCTCAAATCAATCGTGCTGACATTGTCCTTCCTTCTGAAGGTTGGGTACTTTGGTTTCCCCATGGTCCCTGTGTGTGCTGTAAAGTAGCCACCGCTCCAAGCTCACCGCAATCCCTCACAAAACTTCCTTATGTGTTCTGGGGCAGGAGGGGGCGTGGCGGTGCATTGAGTTCAATGGCACCGCTTCCACGCCCCCCTGCCTGCAGTGCAATCAGACGCGTGGCAAAACTTTGCCTGCGTTCCGTTCCACTACAAACGCAAAAAATAGAGCAAGCAGCAACGTTTTGCCACACGCCATTCAGTGCACCACCACGCCCCCTCCGACCCCAGAGGGAAGTTTTGTGAAGGACTGCGGTGCATTCCAGCAGCTACCGCTCTGGAACACACAGCATTTGGTGTGAACAAGCCCTCAGATGATTTGATGATCTACAGCCGAGCGATACACAAATAAGATACATTTCTGTTAATAGTTGAGGTACTTTTTTTGCATTTTTCAGATTTACCTCCTGAATTTGGTGTCACTTTAAGCATAACGATGGTAAGCAGTAATGGCAATATGAATTGCATTCTAAAAAGTCTGACATTTAAAAAAAAATATCCAAGGTATCCAAAGGATGGAATGTTCTTTTATTTATTCATGGGAAAAAACACTGGTTTGTGGGGTCAGGAAATATTATTTTGTTCCCCCTGAGGAGTGGTAAAAGTGGCCATTTTTGCTTGCCTTTGGACTAATACTACTGAAGTAGGTGCAAGGCTGAATAAGGAATCTATTTATTTGGTCACAATGGTTTCATCAGACCGGAAGTTAGGACAAATCTGCAACAGCAACATAGACAGAAATTAAAATGCTTTTTTTTAGTAGGAGGTCAGAAACCCTGTCAACTTTATATTGCTGTCAGTGTTGCTGTTGCTGATTTTCCCCAATTCCTGTCTGGTGAATCTGTTGTCACTGTGACAAAGAGGGGACGTCTCGTTATCAGAGCACTGGGTAACAGGGGTTCCACTCTTTCTCCACTCTATCCTATTTGAAAAAGAAAACAAGTTTTGGCTTGACATACACTTTAAAGACCAGGATGACAAAGCAAATACCATCAATGCCCACAGTTTGTTTAGCCAAGTGGAGCAATCATGGTCATTTATTTGTTATGTAGCTGATTCAGTATCATTGTGCAGGCAAAGCAAAAGAGAAGTAAAGTGCAGCCGGGAAGGATTCAGACCTAATTGTTAGGCTCCACCCCACTGCCTGATTGACAGCTGGCTCTTCCTCTCTAGAGCTAAAGCCAGCTGTACCTGCCTCCTCCCCTGTCTGTCCTTCCAATGAGTGCTGGAGGAACAGAGAGGGAAAGGGGGAATCCCTGTGGGGATCAGTGTCTGACAATCACTACCCTCTGCAGGGGGAAACTCGATGCAGAACGATCAGAAGTTACATGATCGCTTGGCTCTCTGTATATACAGCCGGCGTGTAACAGTTGCAGTGTCCTGTGCCATCTCTAACGGGTCTATTCCCAAAGCTGTCGTAGGCAGCTGAGTGAATAACCGACCCAAAGTGAAGTGAGCCGAACGCTGTTCGGCTATTCACTTCAGGCTTGTACATCTGATTTCAGCCATACACCAACTAAAATCAGCCGTACATCGGCTTGCTTCGTGTGGCTTCGGATCAGCCAAACATGCTCAGCATGTTCGGCTGACCCGAAGTGCAGAAGGAGTTCGACTCAGCCGATACAACATCTGGATAGGCTGAGCCGAACCTCCGGCAGGCTTCACACTGCTGTTCGGGCTATTCTGAAAGATCCCGAACAGCAGTGAGAGAATAGCCCAATGCCGCTGAGTGGCATTTGGCTCGGCTGTTCTGCTCGGTCCCTCAGAGGGACCGAGCAGAACAGAAAAATTGTTTAAAAAGTAAAAAAAAGTAAATAGAAAACAATTGTGTGGAGCTAGCAGTGACAGCTAGCTCCGCCCAACTGTTTTCTATTGGCCGGGGCGGTTCTGCTGCCGTCAGAATAAAAAATAAAAAACCCACCATAGGAATGCATAGCTAGAAGGGGACTTGATGGAGAACTTCAGGTCCCCTCTGCTGATTGACAGCAGCAGTGGGCGGGTGCAATAGCTAGTTTGCTATTGGCTATTGCAAATTGAAATAGCCAGTAGGAATGTAGCTATGCATTCCTATGCTATTTTTTTTTTTTATTATTCTATCGGCAGCCAACGGCTCCGATGTCAGAAAAAGAGGACAAAAAAGACAGCAGAGCAGGGAAAGGTTTACTCTGCTCTGCCAACTTCGGGAGCTGTATGGGCTTTAGTGAATAGCCCGAACAGCAGCCCTTCGGTTCTACTGAACCGCAGGGGTCCTGGGGTCAAAGCTAGCCAAGGGATCAGCCGAAACTATGGCTACATCCTTTGGCAGCTTTGTGAATAGACCCCTAAGTTTTTGGAAGATTATATTTTACTCTCCCAATACTTCTCCTTTATAGTTGGCTGTGTAGCTAACAGGAACTCACGCCAGATAACAAATACACACAAACTGCCAAGCTGGCCAAGGCAGTATTATTATATTTACACATTTAAAGTACCCATGGACCTTATGCAAACAATAGCTGTTTTTTTGTCCTGCCTGGAGTTCTTGAGAATACACAGTACTCATATTATTTATTTATCCAGTATATTTAAGGTGAGCAGATACGTGCAGAATTCATTATACATTAATACATTATACAGAATTCTCAGTCAATTTTAGGATGTATCAGTCAGATTAGGGTTGGTGGGAGACACATGGACACTGAACAATGAAAGGATTAAACAAAAACACAGATTACAAAGGCATAGCGCTGAAACCTTGCACTGAAGAAACATAAGTGTAGTTAACAAATGTCCTTGAGGTGTCATTCTTACCAAGGAGGTGAAAATCACAACACATTCATCCTAGGGCACTGGTCTTTCCATATGCCATTTTCAAGTAATAGAGTACTTGAAACACAGCGCTCTGATTTTATCTATTTATTATTATTCAATTTTACTATTTATTTATTTTTTGTCATCTAAGTTCATCACGATTATTCACTTACGTTTGAATGTCATTTATATCTATTAGCCATAGGCTACACTTGATGTTGTTCACATAGTGATACAAATCATCTTTTTCGTTTACTTTTTATGACTGTTTCGAATACACATAATTTATACATTGATATCCACTGATCACTTAACCCAATCTGTGAATATTTACACATATTTTGTTGACTTTATCTCTAGCGCTGTGTTTCAAGTACTCTATCTATCTAAAGGCGGTTCACCTCCTTTATTTTCATAGCTGCTTTTTGATACAAGTACAATTTAGCCATATCCAGGAGCGCAGATTTATTTTTCCTATACATTTTCAAGTAATATTTAAAGTGATATTAAAGGAGAACTATGAGATGAGTGATTTCCACTCACCTCATAGTTCTAAGCCGACCTGTGACAATGAGACTGTCACAGGTCGGCTCAGTAGATCGGGAGGGGAGGGAACACATACCGGGTTCCCTCACCTCTCGATCCTGTCACGGCTCTCTGCCGTGACAGGGGGAGGGGCTGGATTCCCCTCTCACCGCTCCATTCTGCCAGCGCTGACTGGCGGAACGGACGGGGGAGGGGGCGGGTACAGCTGTCTCTGCCTCTAGATAGGCAGAGCCAGCTGTCACTCACGCAGCTGGGCGGATCCCGTCATCTACGTCGGGATCCGCTCCAGGTGCGGAGTCTCAGTTTACCACGAGCTGTAGCTCGTGGTATACTGAGCTTAGGGTAACGGGAGGACGCTAGTTTGTGTCCTCCCGTTACCCTAAGGAGAACTATGCGGAAAAACACTGACCCCATAGTTCTCCTTTAAAGTCAAAAGGTTTTTAAGCTATTTCAAATGCTGATGAACTCACTTACAATGGATTCTGCTCTTTGATCTTTAAAATTTTTAGTTTGCTGCAGAATCAGCAGGTCCCCTGATCACTGGCCCTGATGTCCTGTTTTAGGGTGGCTCCTTTCTCTTGCAGGGTCCTATGGAGACACCCGTGTGTGTGCTAGTAAGCTGTGTGTCTCCACAAACACACAAGCAAAATAAATGGCAAACGCACTCACCAACTCATAACCAGCTTTAAAGCAAGGTGCACATGGAAATACAACAGTACAACAACAAAAAGTTTACCAGCACATCACCACAGCAGCTGAGACCCCCAATGTGTCACTGCACCAAATCTGTCAAGCTTTGCATGTGAAGCATCAGCAGGTCCCCTGAGCACTGGCCCTGATATCCTGTTTTCAAGCTTTGCTTGACTGATTTGGTGCAGTGACACACTGGGGGTCTCAGCTGCCGATGTGATGTGCTTTTGTGTGTCCGTGTGGCTTTAAGGAGGTTGGGCTGCCTCCTGAGGAACCTGCACCCAATTTTATCTTTTGCTACATGTGCTCCAAAATGGAGACTCTCATAGGTTAGAGTTAGGACCGCACTATACAGAGGGGCCTTGACGAGGCAGTGTGACTTTCACCTCTGTTTTTAACCTTAGCGGTTAGACAGGTTTGTTTTTAATGCTGGCTGGTGAGTGTGCTGGAAAACTTTTTTCTGTTCCACAAGCACACGGACACAGCATAGCAAGCCATTCCCCTCCTCCCTTCTCCCCTTCGTCCTACTCCTCGTACTGGACAGGAAGGTCAGGGAAGCCAAGCTGAGAGAGTTGGAGCCAGCTGTTTGAAAACATGATGACTGTAAGTGCTTGGCAAAAATGTAAAGAAAGATTTTGCTGGGCAATGTACATTTGTTTGGTTTGGATTCATTTTTGAAAAAAAGTTTGTGAGTTTCATACTACTTTAAAGCTAAAGTTAAATCTTCGTATATTTTGCCATTCTCTTCAATACATACCTTATTTTAGAGCCTGTGATGTAATCAATGGGTCTCTGTGCTTTTCTATAGGATGCAGACAGATTCTGGCTGGTGGGAGGGGCTGTACATAGTTTCCTGAAAATAACAGGCCAGGGATGGAAAAGGTGGCGAGGAAAGAGCTAGATGCTGCTGAACATCCATCAGCCAAGAAATGGGATGGGTTCCATCTGATTCTATATCTGCTCTGCCTGTTTCTTATGCATGCTGAGAGAGGCTGACAGTGTTCAGTGAAATCAGAATAAGCATTTTCCGTACAGGAGAGGAGCCTATATGAGTATGCAGGACTTAGGGTCAGGCTGTAATTTCAGCATTAAAGTAACCCTACTTGTTACCCTGACATCCATCTTCAGAAATAACATTTTTGTTTTGGATGGATTGGGGAAGGGTTAAAACCTGTCAGATTCTCAGGGCTGTGTGTGTCCTTGTTGGAATGATTTCCCTTCAAGGCCAGATGACAAGCTGTCATAACCTGACCCAAAGGATGTTATTGAGACAGGATGTCCCTAAAACACAGAAAGAAGCAAAAATATGACAGAGGTTTCTCTGTGGACCTTCTATTTTGCTTTTTGTATTTCCTTTGGGAAGATCTCCCCTCACTTTCTGCCCTGGTGACAAGAAACAGGAAGTTAAATCTCCCCAGTGGGCACACACCACTAAAAACATCCAAACAAAAGTTTGTTATTTGCATGATTTTGGTTCGAAATTCCCAAATGTACATAATTTGATATTTTACACATTTTTTTACCTTGGCTGGGCTTTTCTCTGGTTGTTTCTGAATATCTTTCCTGGCTTCCGACAGATTCTGTGAATTTATCTTAATAGCATCCCTCTATAAATATGTATAAACTTCTCACCAGCCTGGAACAATTCTCTGTGTCATAGCCTAACATTAATAAGTGATTTACAAATAATAGCTGCTGGCAAAAAAAGGGATCATGTTGACATTCATCCTGCATTGATATTGTATAGCTCTTTAGAAAGACACTCACAATAATGCACAACATCCATTATTTTACATGAATACCTCTGACATCCCAACATGCAAAACCTTATTTCAGGGAGGTTCCCGTCTCATTTCAGGGAGGTGCCCATTCTGTTTTTTGGGTTGTTTTTTTACAGAATATAAAAGAAATAATAATGATTATATATATATCTATATATACACACATACATACACACATATTCGTCAGTGTAATTACACGGCCGGCCGGGAGCTTTACAGTCAAGCGATTGAGCGTCTCGAGAGACGCTCCATCGCTTGTATCAGCAGCTGTCACTACCGGTCCCGAGATCCGCTGTGCCCGATGCGGCCGGGACCGGCACGGCTCTGTGACAGGAGATCAAAGGGAGTTCAGTACACAAACTCCATTTGATCTCCTCTCAGGCCCCGAATGCAGGAAATGATGTATATTACATCACTTCCTGCATTCATTGTCACTCTCCTAGCTGCAGAAGCTGATAAAGCCGATCTCGGCTTCATCAGCTTCTCTGGAGGTCCTTAGGTGACATTAGGGGTCTTGGAGACCCCTGATGTCTCCATAAAGAGGACCTGTAATGTAAATTGGCTATCCCATAGGGGACTTCTTAGCCCCCCATGTAATAGCAATAAAGTTGTGTGTGTAAAAAAAAAAAAAAGTAATACAAAAATGAAAGATTCATTTAAAAAAATAAAGAAGCATAACATTTATTTATTTTTTTAATTTTTTTTGTAAGTCCCCGCCCCTGACATAAACACGCATATATGCGTCAGTGCGCCTAAATGCCGCACATGTTGCATATTGCCGCAAATGTCGGAGTAAGAGCAATCATTTTAGAGCTATTAAGGCTGATCGACGCGCTGTAAAACGCCCAGCAAATGAAATCCCATTATTTCCTATGGGCATGGTTCTCACTTGGGCGTATGTCAGCGTGTCGGAAAGTGCTGAAAAACGCCCTACGCCCAAAGAAGTACAGGAGCTTCTTTGGGGCGTATTTCCACGCGTATCCATTTTCTCTGTTACCAGCGTGGTACCCATTGACCATTGCCAATGGGGATGACCACATAGCTACAGTATGTGCACATTGGTGTCCTTCAGTCGTTAATCCTGTTTTAATCCCTGTGTCTATCTAAACATGTTGGAACTTGTTGCACAGCCTCACAGAGAAACAGAAGCACACAGTCAAATATGCATGCTGCACATGGCTTGAAAAAACACAGGAAGGAAGCCACAGCTTTATTCTCTACCTTATGCAATACAACATAGTATATACATTATAGATATATAACAGGAATTATAAACACTGCCATCTAGTTACCGAAATTGTATACTGCAGGAGTTATTGCTATAAATACAATAATGTGTATTCTAACAAAACATTGGTGTCCTTCAGTCTTTAATGCTGTTTTATTCCCTATGTCTATCTAAACATGGAGGCCTACTTGTAGACTGCCTTGGGATCTTTAACATTTCTTCTCCTGACACTAACATATATCAGGGACTGTCTGGACCTCTGTTAACTTCTTTGTTGAATATGAGTAGATAGGTTCAGGGTTGAGGTGAGCTGTGGGTGCTTGAGTACCTTTCCTTTCTCTTCTGCATGCTTCTAAGCACCCCATTGATGGTTAGGGCTGCATTAGGTAATTCAGACTGGGCCTTCACTCCCTATCTCTGTGCAGTGGGGGATCTTTACTCCACTTGTAACTCTGCAGAACAGCAGCAGCTGACAGGGCTGGGGTGCACTGCGTTTGAGCTCTTGGCATTGCATAATGCATGAAGTGAAGCAAAAGACATACTGTAGGTATGGCTTTTCATCACCGGGGGTTTAGGGAGAATAAAAGCTACTGGGCTGAAGCATCATGTTGATCCACACATGGGAGCACTAAAGTGAGATGTGTTAAATGTGTGTATAGGATGTTTATTGGGATGCATGGTGCTGTGTTTTTTGGGGTGCATGGTACTGTAAATTGTGGGGTGTAAGTGATCTGTGTATCAGAGTGCATGGTGCAGTGTTCTATAGGTGTTGGGGTGCACACAGCTGTGTGTATTGGAGTGCATAATGCTCTGTGTATTAGGGTGTATGTGCTATGTGTATTGGGGTGCATGGTGCTGTAAATTGTGGGGTGTAAGTGATCAGTGTATCGGAGTGCATGGTGCAGTGTTCTATAGGTATTGAGGTGTACCCAACTGCGTGTATTGGAGTGTATAATGCTCTGTGTATCAGGGTGTATGTGCAATGTGTATTGGGATGCATGGTGCTGTGAATATTGTGTTTGTGTGATGTGTGTATTGGAGTGCATGGTGCTGTGTATATTGAGGTGTATGTGCTGTGAGTATAGGGGTGCATGTCGTTGTGCATATTAGAGTGTATATGCTAAGAGTATTGGAATTCATTGCATGGCAATGTCTATTACGTTGCATGGCGCAATGGTCATTAGAGTACATGGTCTGCAAAAAGTAGTCAAAAAGTGTAGTTTTTTTTTTTAGACTGCCGTTCCATGGACCTACACAGACATGCAGTTTCACTTTTGGGTGACCTCTGTTAATCAGACATGAACAAGCTATGTAGATAACTGCTTATTGCTGTCAGCGGAAGGAGGGCAAGTGTACAAATATTAGATCTTAAAGTGACATTAAACCCTCAGATTTTTTAACATAAAACAATACTGTAATGTGTGCCTTACTGTAATCCATGGTTGTTTCCCTTCTCTTTGCTGCTCTTCCTTTTAAATCTGTATCTGTTCTCATGCTGGGCAGAACTTCTGTTTTGCAGCAGACTGCTTTGTCTCTGAAAGGGATACATGGTGTCTGTGTGTTGGTTTGCAACCTGAGCCAGCACTACAGGAAAAGGCACTCAGCTGCAAAGGGAAGTTCTCCCCAAGCATGAGAAGACATGAGGATTTAAAAGGAAGAGCAGCAAAGAGAAGGGAAACTACCATGGATTACAGTAAGGCACGCATTACAGTATTGTTTTATGTTAAAAAATCAGAGGGTTTAATTTCACTTTAATATGTGTTTTAGGTCACCCCTATCTGGATATATAAACTGGACTCAGACTCCCTTATTCCACAGAACTCATGAGACCAAAGGCCAATGATTTTGGTCATGTAGTCAGCACTGTAAGAACCTGAAACAGTATTTTCGCCAGAACACTTAAGTAAACTCTAGGCAAGCAACTAAAAATGTGTATGTGAATGGTCTCACACATTTAAAAATGTGCCCCTGTATTCGACCAGTCTTGGGCTGGGGCAAACTGAGAAATATAAAGCAATGAGTGAACTGAGAACAGTACATCTGGATAAGATTTGCCCTCCTTCAAGCAATGCTGCTGTACCCTGTTATACATGCTGTATATCCCAGTTTGGTATGCTGAAATACATTTTCTCTTTGTGTTCTAATAAAGCAGTGCAATGACTAAAAAAATAGCAGCAATTCAGCAACCAATCATCTTTCCATGTACTACCATATCATTTATAAGATTTGTTGCTGTAAGTGCACTTGACGCAATCTTAGAGTTACATTGCAAAGCAAATCTCCAAGGTCTATTGAGCACAGGTATATTTTTGTATTGAAACTGAATGTTTGCTTTACTTTACACTCTATTCATGTATCAACTATGTATTCTACTCATGCAAAATGCATAGATGTTAAAAATAAATAAAAGGATTACATCTGCATACCTAAAAAGCAGGAAGCTGAAACATCTTACAGCTTATGTCAAAATGTACATCATTACGTGTAATTATCATCCTCCATAAAAGAAATATTTATATAAACTTCATGCAATTTAATGCCACTTTAATTTGTGTACTAGGCACATCTAATTAAAGATACATATTGGATACTGCGAGCACAATCTAGAAAGAAGTAATAATTAAAAATAAGATGGTGTATTGATTTAGTAAGATAATTAGCGTAGACTGATTTAATGAATGTGTGTATCGGTGGTGAATGATAAAGTGCAATGCAACTGAGAATGGTTCAAATTGAAACATCATCATAACAAATGTATTGGCTTTTTAAAGTGATCCTGCGAGCACAGAAATATATGAGCTGCCACTGATAACTTGTTTTTTTAAGCTGCAAGAAGCACGTTAACATCTTGATTCTGGCTTCACTCTCTGTGAACTGGCCAGACAACAGGGGCCTTAATATGTTTTGGGCCTGGGACAGCAGGGGTGTCCCACAGCTTCCTCCCACCAGAACTCCATGCATGAACTGTAGCAATCTTGCACACTGCTGCTCCGAGGATGATTGCCATCGCCCCCCTCACTCTTCGCCAACAGTGCTGAGGTTTCTATGGTGATGGGGACAGGGCCACAATCTCACAAAATCTGGGCTTTGTTTGCTTGTGTATGCAATAGTCAGCTAGGCTAAGGGGAGTGATTTATTCCGGATTGTCTTCTATTATGAGGAAAGAGAGGTCTGACATCTATGAGGGTGATTGTTTTTTGGAAGGATGGGCTATTTCACTAAATCAATTACAAGCCTCGAGGCTGCACCCTGTTATGGCTGCCGTCCAACTCACTCTGAGCCAGCAGCGGCGAAGCTTCCATCTGTGGGATCTGGATTGCTGGTATAGGTGGGCACAGCCTGCAGTATGCCAGGAAAATAGGAATTAGTATGAGGCCAAGGAGAGTCTTGGCCACTGCACTTTGTACAGTACACACTACTGACCCCTGCACTATAAATATTATAACACCTGATACCTGCACTCTGTACTTAGGCTTAATTGTTAAACCCCTCGAGCTGTTAACACAATTTTGACACACACACACTGCCTCATTCATCCCATCTGGTTGAATGAGGGGGCTTGGAGGCTGCCAGTTATACTGTACAGGGCCCTATGATTTCTGTAAATCCCTGACCTGGAACAAACATGCAACAAGACAGCACAGCTCCAGTTAGGGTTTAAATTACCTCCATATATGCCTATATGCACCTTAATTATTCAGTTATTTTAGCTATCAATTTTTATGCATTTTTTATTAAATTCCTTACAGAGGTAATGAAGGCAAGATAAAATCCCAGTTAAATTGTGTGTCCTTTTTAACCATACACCTTTCTAATCTACAAAATGAACAGTGTCTACATTTTTTATATTTCTGTTTTCTAAACTGAAAGTTTTTGTAGCCAACTTGTTCAATCATGGAGGTGAGCAAAGGAAAAGGTGATGTACAGGGGCTAGACAGTAAAGTAGGGTACACACATAGTGAATTTCAGCCAGGTGAACCCAGCCGAAATTTCTACAGTGGGTGCTGCTGTCGGCACCCTTCCAGATGGCATCCCTCGATTAGCTGATCAAGGTTCAGTGGGATAGCATTTCACCCCTTGGCTTGTTGTGTTTTAAAGGTTTATTTAGCACAATAAATTTAGCAGAGAAGATTAGTGCAAAGAATACCCAAAAAAAGACAACAATACAGCTCCAGACATTTCTTTTAGTAAAGTAGTAGTTGGCCCTTTAAGAGCAGCCAAGCAGAACCCAGGTCCTATGTAATCAACCACAGGTACATTAGTGGATAAGGAATGAGAATGCCTTGCAATGTCCCCCATCAGCAGTATATACCCACTCTTTAGCACAGAAGCCGCCTCCTCTGATTCTACATAGGGGCAGCCATCTTCCTACTTAGTTTCCTATGCCTTTACCCTCCAACAGGACAGCAAAAAACCCTTTAGGGCCCCAGACATTGGCCAACTTCTGCAGCAGCCTCCCCAGGCAGGCTTGGGAGGCGAAAGATCTCCACCTGGAGAAAACCTGGAATATAGAACTCCCTTTCTAAGTTCACCCCAAATAGTTATATCCTCCCCCAGCATGGACCACTGACAATAAACCTCCTAGTGATTTGCTAGAGAGAAATAAGAGGATGTTAACAAAAATGTATACTACAATATGTATTATTTATTAAAGTGATTAAAATAGTGCACTCATTAGAGATAATTGTTATTTTTCTTGTTTTCTTCTAATAATAGACATACTTTTAATTCTATTTGTTCATGATATCTTGTTCATTTTCGTTGCAAAAAAATGAAAAAAAAATAGCTTAATGTGTTTTGTTTGATAATTTATGCATAACTTCTCTTGAATATAACAGTTGTATTCTGTTGGATACGTACTATAGAAATACTAAACTTTAAGGAGACTTTCATTGCCACATATAGTTATTACAGAGCAAAGATCCTAAAGGATAATTCAAATAATTCATATCTTTTCTTTTCAATTGAATGATTTGTCACTTACAGTAACTCCATGCAATATAGGAATTTGAAACAATTGAACAACACTTCACAAATGACCTTAGAATAATGGGTTGAATTTTTAATTAGATATAATTAGTTGTGAAACCTTTACCTTGGATCATGTCTTTTTAGGTTTTGTGTTTATTATTTTTTTGTGAATGAAGCAGCCCTATATAAACAAAATACCAGTTTTCACTAAAACCTCAGATACAGAAGGCTTTGGAGCAAGTTACATCATTATCGGGAGTAGTGTGATAACAGTATCATGCTGTGGCCCATGTCGTCCTTTCAAACATGAAGTAGAAGATACATGTTCTTCCATATGAAGAAGCTTCCCTGACCATGTACACAGCAAAGATCTTTAGGAACCTCCGTAAACATAGGTATGATATGGGGACGCCTTCAATTGCTTATCACAGCTAAAGGTGGTAAGCAGATTGACTGCACCCAGTCTCAAAACTTGGTGAGTGCTCCATCCCCCATGCTTGATGTAGTCTTGGCATTGACTAAAACCTGCATATTGCTTTGATCCTGGATTATATATTTTATGTGCTACATCTGGTATGTCTTGACTAATTTCTATGAAGAAAGCAACTACCAATCTGCCCCACTTTTCCTGCATGACATGTCATATCGTAGTCCAAAGACTAATATATGATTTAGCACAATGCAACAAATTGTACATTTTGATGGACTATAAGTAAACCTCTTAGCATAATAAGCTCAAGAAAGCACAGTCTCTATAATACAGTCAATAGGTAGGTATGGAACCTACTAATAAAGAGCCCAGCATGTAATCAGCTAAACACTTAGCTACCACCTCTCCCCACTTAAAGGCACTACTCAAAATAAAAATAATGTAAAACGAATGTCTTGACAGGCACAGAAAGAATAATTATGGAAATCCTAAACGAAAAATACAGCATTGCTATGATTCTTGCAATTCTTGCTATCTGTATATGAAAATGAATACTTACTGAGCTAAATGTATTTACTGCTTAGACTAAGAATTTGGCACTGTTAATGAACTAAAAGTACAAATGAGAAACGAATCTAGCTCACCAGAAAAAGTAACTTCTGCAGCGTTATTATAACAGAGTTGTCAACCGTCCATTAAAAGATTGATGGACAGCTTGCAAAAAAACACCCTCTACATTCCCATCTAAAATGTCCACGAGCAAACATTATGTGTCATTCTTGTGTGTGGAACACATTGCACATGTATAGTTTACAGAGGAAGCTAATATAAAATTGGCCACATATGTTACAATTTGATTAAACAAATTGCTTAGGGCCTCATTCACACAGCATAGAGTCGGCCCGTACAGATCCGTGCGGCGTGCATGGCCGTATTGGGCCATTCCCATGAAGGACAGGTGCTGCATGAGATTGTACACAGCAACCTTTTCTCCTCTATGGGAGGACGCGGCCGTACACATCCGTGCGGGTGCCTGTCTGCGTCCGAGCATGGACACCCACATGGATGTGCAGCTCGGGTGAGCTGCATCGAAAACGAAACTAAAAGTCAGATGCCGGCATCAGCCGGCCGCTTACAGCAGAGGACACCGCGGACTCACAGGGACAAGGTAAGTGACACTTTTCTGTGAATTCCCGAGTCTGGCTCTGGATTACCGCTCCTGGTACTGAAAATTTACCCCGAGCCAGACTCGGGAATACCGCCAGGGAGGTTAAGGAAGAACAGGCTGCTGCATACAATCACATGCAGCACCTCACCTTCTCGGGACCTTCACGCCTGATACAGCCGTGGACACTGCACAGATCTGTACGGGCCGACTCTAAGCTGTGTGAATGAGGCCTTAGATTTACCAACAACTATGTAGTGCAAGGGCAAGTGCCAGAACCACACTGTTTGGTGGAAGCCAGGAGCCAACTAGAAGCACAGTGTGCTGCCTTACTGTGAACTCTGCATCCTTGGTTGCTGGTTTGGGGATGTGGAAGAATTCTACCACCAAAGGGGTAGCAATGGGTTTTGGTTTCTTTGGGATGGGCATATTTACTGTACTTCATGAATAAAAAAAAATGAAGCTGAACTCCAGGTATAAACATTTATGCATACCTAACATTTTAAATATTTTATACCTTGTATGGCCACAGCGATCATGTAAAACAATGTAACCTGTGCTTCTACAGTGCTTTATAGCGACCTTCCGTGTCCTGCTACTGCAGCTGTGCTGGGCAACTCCTCCTCTGCTGAAAAAACACAGAGGGTTTCTTGCTCAGCACAGCAACCATTCACCAATTACAATCTTCCAATTAGAGAACATCTAATATTCACTGATGTAAATACTAGGCATACCCTGAATGTCCAAAACAAGGCACCTTCTATGTTTTCAAGTCGCTCAGCACAATGGTTGTAGCAGGACTCAGAAGATCGCTGTAAAACACTGTAGAAGTGCCACCATCTACAGTGTTTTACAGGGTCCCATTGGCCCTACCAGGTATAAAATATGTATATTTCCATTGGGCCAAGCTGGATCAATGTACGTGTACAGAAATATTTGTACCCAGAGTTTAGCTTTGAGGGTCGTATGGTGAATCAAATATGTTATCTTAAAATACAAACGCTAGAAAGATTCACCTTCAGTTAATTTCACATTCACTATTCATAAACTTGGGAGACTGTGAGAGGAGGGGCTTCACTGTGAGCCAATCATGTTTAAATGCATTGCATAGTGTTGTGAATCCTATACCAAGAGCTTTCAGGTGAAATGAACAGACCTTCACTGTCCAATTAGCAGGCATGAGGCAGATGGATGACCAAACTCGCAAACCTAGTTATGCTGTCTGGCAGGGGTAGTCAGATTCCAAGAATGTCTGAACAGCATAATACATATTTTGGAAGGCAATTCAAGTATTTATTTAATTATTAGGTTGGAGTTCAGCATTCATATTAGTTCCATATGATGTTGCTAACTTTCCGAGCAGCCATGTTTTGGTTTTGCTATATATTCAAGCAGCAAACTTATTGTACTACTGCTTTGAACTGAAGAGAAGGCATCTTAGGAAACCTAGTCTAGAAAAAAAACTTAAAGAGGAACTTTACCTATATCTTCAAAATAACAACAAAGGCACCTTTAGAAATATTTACAGGGTTATTCACAAAAGGATGAAGAGTTTGGAAAAGGCAGGAGAAGGAAACAATCTAGGACAACATAGCTAAACTGGAAAGTGAGCTGAATTGGAGAATGTTTCCAAATCAGCTATTATGGCCTAGATTGTTCACTTCTCCAAACTCTTCACCCTTTTGTGAATAACCCTGTTAGTACTGGCAATCTACAAACACATACATCTAGATAATTGCAGCTTTTTATTCTTTGCATACCTTGTTTTTTTTTCCTCCCCATTCTTCTCACAGTGGCTATTTTTACTAAGGCAATATGAATCTATCTTCCTGGCAATTCGAAACACACACAAACATTCCTAGTTTGGTAGAATTACAGTGGACCTGAACTACAAAGTGAAGAATTGATACAGGGAACATCTAGAAATGTTAAATATGCCTAAACTGTACCCTAAAAATGAACCATTTGTCTTGAATTATTTCTGAAAACTTTTGCTGGTATATGAATGCGCCTAACTAGGCCAACATCCTCAGCTATATATCTGCAATGTGAGATCTAAGGCAATGCTGCCTCTGACTGCTAGTCTCAGAAGATTTGCTGGAGGCTCTGACTTGAGGAAGCAAAGTCCTGCCTCTTCCAAATGGCCTCCTCTACACAGAGACAAAGTGCACAACAAGGCAAGATAAGCCAGTAATGGGGAAATGGTCATCTGCTGGGAGACCACAGGCAATACTGGTGAATAGTCCTTTACCCTCTGTTTGCCTTTTTTGGGCACACTTTTTAGCGTTCACTTCCTCTTTCATTATATTGTCTACCTCCTCTGTCCTTCCGATTCACTGCATTATGATTGTTGCTAAACGTGAGTCTTTCATTAAAACCAAAGTACAGGAACATGCTAAGCAGATTGAAGATCACTAGTAACATACTGTATTGAGTTTAATAGCAGCCTGATTTCCAAGCTGTATTCACATAACTAAAAATGTATTTGCTGCCCTTCAGCTTAAACATAACACCGCTACACCGCTACATGGAAAATGACCTCATTTGTAAGCAGGTTCCCCAGATATCTCTCCAGGGGACAATATGATGGGATTTCCTATCACTGAGCTCCCTGACACTTCACTAACATGATTTGTGACCATGAGGTGCTGTTTTCATCTTCCATTTCCATGCATAGAGGAACAAGTATATCCAAATGTACATCCTCAATCAGCCGGCAGCTCTAAATCCCAGCAACTAGGTGTATTTTAAAGCTAACTAGATGCTGAAATATAGCTGTTTAGCCTAAACCCTGTCACAATTCAGGTTAATACATGTTGCTGCTGTTATGATTTATATGCAATTTATCAGCACTGTTGCAGTGCAGTTTTAATCTTTTAAAATACATGTGCAGCACTATTGGTAACCACACATACATAGTTCAAGAAAAAATGGTCTTTCTGTTACTCGATAGCTACATTACGAATGTCCCAGGCCCATTTACTTGGTGATAAATGTCCCAGGGCGCCAGCCGCTTTGCTTAGATTCTAAGAGATGTTTAATAGCATGTGGCTAAAGATAGAAGGAAGGAGGGTAAGGGAGCACAGGATACCTGTAGATTTACCTAACCCTTGGGTCTTCTGCATTTTAAACTTTCTAGGTCCCTCTCTCTCAGAGCTTTATTGGGGGACACATAAATATCAAAAATGGCTCCTTGATAAGTGAGATTCCTATTTATGCTCAGTCTTAGTGTCAGGGACCAGAGCACCTTTGGGTGGCACTGTGGAGCTGCAACCTGATCCTGCAGTTCCAGTGCTCGCCTGCATGGGTCTGCCAGTAATTAGTTGCCACCTGGTGCTGCTCTGGGAGGGTATTTAACCTCTCCCTGCTGTGAGGCCTGTGCTACAGTATTATTGCCATATCCTGTTTCCAGTATCCTGTATCCTGTTACCAGTATCCTGTTTCTGCCTTGGACCTTGACTCCTGACCCTCCAGTATCCTCTTTTTGCCTTGGACCCTGATTCCTGACCCGTACCCCTGAGTTCTCCCAATCTGTGGCTCCCTGCCCTTGCTGTTTATATATAGTGTGGTTCTTATTTGTTTCTTGCGGATGGTGGTGGGATAGCCTGTGTTTATGTGGTTTGCTATGTCTATTAAAACTATTATTTACAAAGATTGTTGTGGTATCTGCAGTGTGGTCACATATTTGGTTCACCTGTATAAGTACCTGCACGTGGTGTTGGGACACCTGTGCTCGGTATCGTGACACTTAGAATTCAAGACAGGACAGCAATGTAAACGTTCCTGTGGTAATTCCCAACTCAGTCAGTCACTCACCACCTCCATGTGGAGGACAACTACAGTTCTGCTTCCTCAAGGCCTCATAGCACCCCTTGGTAGCCAGTAACTACAGGGAAACCTCCAAGGAGAGGAGATCCCTGCAACGTCCCACATTCCTAAGCCCTAAGGCCTGAGGACAAGACAAATGGTCACAGATGCATCCTCTCATGGTAAAACCCTGGGGGGAAGATTCATGTGAACGGAGATGCCTCAGTTATTTAATAACACTCTCAGCATGCACAGCAGGCCTCCCAAGCCCACTGATTGGCAAGGTATTAAATATCCTTAATATGGAATGTTATATCTAATACACACTGCTGGAGCCAGCGCAACGAAGCAGGTAACTAAGACAATCATGCCACGCTTAGAGAACACGAGCCAGCACACAGCCAAGCTGACTAATAGCTCACTATCATATTACAAAAACACAAAAATAATTTCTACACATGCACTCTTAATAACGCTGGAAATAACTTTATCATATTTCAGTAAATTGTACATGCCATAAGCTTTTCCCAGATCTTTTGTGGTGTTGTTTGTCAAGACAACCTGGAACCTGCATATAATAGTGCATTAACATATTCATGTCTCAGGGTAATTATAACTTTGTAATCTGGACCAGCTTGCTTACCTTTGGAAGGCAGTTCAAGTATTGATTTCATTATTAGGCTGGAGTTCAGCATTGATATTAGTTCCACTATTATTGGCTTACTTACAGTTGAATCACATTAAATACAAAACACATTTTTCACATAGTTTCCTATGAGGTAATACAATACTTGAAGATTTGCCTTTATTTGTGTTTTATACACTTTTTTATTTGTTTAAACATTATATTTTTTAATAACTTTGAATATTTTGAAATATTCTTTTCTATTTATCCTAATTATAGGGGTCTCATGTATATCCACGTTTGTCCGCAATGAAGTGTATACGTTTTAGATTTCATTGTAGTGTAGACTTTCTCATGACCTAAGTTTTGCTATACTAATTATTTAAAGGGTAACTCCACTTTTAGAAAAATAATATTAAAAAAACTTTAAGAAATGAATATAGACAATATTGAGAATATAGCTATTTGTAGCACATCCATTTTGTAATTTAATATTATTTAAAATTATCTTTCCATTTAAAACTGCTGTTTTAATATTATAAATCTGTTGAAAACATTTAAAATAATATGGTGACCTGAAGGCATTCTGTACACGGCTGGTGTACAGAACTCCCCCGGAAATGTCACTTCCTGCTTCTATGATTGGCTGACTGATTTTTCCAGAAGTCTAAGATACAAGTAAAATCTAGATACTCCCTAAGGGTTTGACTACTAAGGGGATGCCAACACTGCACCTTTCCTTATTTCAACACGGAAAGCCCACCAGCTGATTATATGAAACCCAGACCCTCCCATTCAGGGATCAGTCTGGAAAGGACATGGGGAAACAAACAGTCATTTCTTCAATACAAGTAGGAATCTGCAACAAAGTTGATTAAAATCCTTGCAATGTACACAGATCACCCAGAGACGATTGTTTTTTTTTTTTTTCTCAACAAAAGTGGAATTACTCTTTAAGTTGTAAGTAAGTGTAATAATAATTGTCACTTAGGAACCAACATTTACCCAAGATTCACACATGTTCTAAAGATTCCGTTTGGAAAATGTGTAAATCCTTCATTATACATACACATAATTTCATTATATCCAACTTATATAGGTTTTGTAGCCTAAACCTCATAATTCCTGTATTCGGGGAATGTGTATATATTCCTGTATGTGTATACAAATATAACTAGATATTACAATTTTATAAGTAGAAAAAACACCAGTGTGTGTTGATTCAGGGACTTTCTGATTGCACTATGGGATCAAAAACGATTTTTTTTCCCCTGTTGGAGCAAATTGAATATTTTATAGGGTTTT
>NW_017308405.1:10932-34653 GCF_000935625.1 Nanorana parkeri | reverse complement strand
CTTAATAACCTTTTCAATATGACTACATCACTACACAGAGCAGTGGGGACCCACATCATTAAAAAGCATGGTTGATTACATGATGGGGTTGATTTACTAAAGGCGAACCTGTAAAGTGAATGTGGTCAAAAAAAGGTAGACCGGTATTCACTTTAAATACCCACTCATGTGTAAGATACATTTTAAAAAAGCATCTTCGCTAACATATGACTGGATATTGAAAACAATACAGGTTAACCTTATTTACTAACAATTCATTTGCAAAGTAAAACGTCTCTACTTCTTTAGCAAATCAAGCCTGATATGTAAATGTTTATTTAGGTGATGAGAACACACACAGGAGAGCAATATGGCTTTAAACACTGGACATTAAAGTGTAACTTCACTTTTATACCCATTTTGGTTAAGTTAATGCGAGTCTAGGACATGGCAGCAGCACAATCCTATTTGCAAAAAGTATTCGATGATTGTACAATTGAAGTGTTGAAGTTTCCACTAAGCCTGCCAAACAAAAATATGCACTGTAAGGTCAGTATAGAGTAGCTCTGTTCTCACAAACACATTTAGTCTTTGAAGTGTAATGATAAATCTCTGATTATAATAAACTGAACTCTGATTGGATGATTTGGGTTGATTCACTTTAAACATCTTTGATGCTGTTTGCACTGAGTTGTTTAATAAAGTGCCAAGATACTTAGGGGCCTTCCAGTAGATGGCACTGAGGAACTCAGGAAATTCCTATGCTCCTCAGCATCACCTAGGGACGGATAGTGCCTGGGAACGACATTCCCACAGCTACATTCTGGATGAAAGATTTGCAATTCAGCCCCTTAGAATGTACTCAACACAGATGTGACACCTAGAACATCTAAGATGTGTAAAGTATGTCTCTGATAAGTCATTTTGCACACTGCTAGATCATATAAACAATGACTATATTTGACAAGTTGACACCAGAATTACAGAACATTTCTGTATGGATTAACACACACAACTTAAAGGCATGTTATTTCACAATGGATACCTTGTGCACTGTCAAGAGAAAAATAAAGATTGTCAGGGAAAAAGCCTGCACAATGTCATAGTGCAAAACTTGGCCTTGAAATCTGCCAGCTAAAGATACTTGTTTTGGTTTGTGGCATATTGATCTTTGTGAGAAAGCCATGATTACATCTGACAACCTTGGCTAACTCAAAAGCATATGCAACAAAATTGGACTGTAGACTGACATGTTTCATTAGCCCTGTGTGCCACAAGCAGTAGATCTCTCTACAACACCTTGACAAGAAAGGAAAGATGTTCTGCTTTGATCTATGCTTATTCTTTTGTCTGCTAAGCCCAGTTTTCACACTTTAATCAACACCTATTTTTCTATTTCCCATATGACCTGAATGTTTACTCAGCAGTAGTGTTTTTGTATTATTTTCTGACTGGGGGCTTTGTCTGTTGAATATTATCATCTTTTTAAAGTGTTATTAAATCCTACAGCAGTAAAAATAAATGTAGCAGCGTACCTTACCACCACGCTTGTTTTCTGACCCCTTGTTGCTTCCAGCCTATCTTTTCAGCAAAAAGAGCATTTTGAATTTCCATATATTACATTTCCACCTAAAAGGTGGCTATGCTGCCTTTCAGGGTCTCCTTTGAAGTCCAGTGTATCCAGCCTGACATACTGTATGTGCTCCCAGACTGGACCACATCGGACAGGTAAAACAGAAGGCTTCCATTCTATTGGCTTTCCCTAGCCATCGCTGTGCTTTCCACCCCATGACTGATTACTGATATGCACAGTGTGTGCACTCCCTGATGGAGGTTGAGCAAAGTGCTGCAGAGATGCTAATAGCTAGGACCTTTTCAAAGGTTCAGAAGAAAGAGTTGGGGGCCACATACTGGAAAATAACTTTATAAATTATAGCTAATGACTTGGAGCTAAAGGGGAGGAACACATATGCATGGAGGGTTTAATTCTATTTTAACTTTTAAAGAGACAATATTAAAGTGACATTAACTCAGGAGTTAAATCTTAAAAATGCATTCAAATACCTTAACTAATCATAAAAAATCGTATTTGTATCACTCAGCTGTAGATGCTCAAATCATCTCTGAATTGGTGCTGACACTGTCCGACCTTCGGGAGGGTGGCTCCTTTTGTTCCCCATGGTCCCTGTGTCTGTTGTAAAGTAGCCATCACTCCTAGCTCACTCCCGTGATGGACTACAATCTCAATACAAATTAGTATACTAAACGTCAGATTGTAAATAAGCTCTACTGTAGAAGGAATTTCACAAAGTAAGACATTGCTATTTTAACTGGGTGTCACATTTTTTATGATAATAGCATCACTGTCAAAACAAATATTTAATAATATATAAATAAAATTTGTATACATTTAGAGCATTGTTATATTTATTCTAAACACCGACAGTATAATTAATGCATATCAAAGGCTAAAACATTGATTGTATCAGTTTATTGCCTTTAACGATTTGAAGAGTGTTAATCCCCCTTCCTGTCCAGGCCATTTTTCAATATTCAGCGCTGCGGTACTTTGACTGACAGTTATTCCGTCATACAACTCTGTACTGAAATAAATGTTATATTATTTTTCTGGGACAGATAGAGCTTTCTTTTGGTGGTATATAATCACCACTGGGTGTTTTATTTTTTACTATATTAAGAAAATTTTTGGGGAAAAAAAACCTGTTTTCCTTAAGTTATGCTATGAAACATTTATTATTACACACATTTTTGATAAAATAGAAAAGATGGGATCACGTCAGGTAAATAGACACCAAACATTTGAAGCCTTGGAATTACGTCCGCCTGCAAAATTGTAAAAAACTACCATAAACATAATTGACAATAGGTGATGCTTTAAAAGCTTCTACCGCTCATCAATTTAGTGTTAATAGTGATTGATGGCCCTAGAATTATTGCTCGCACTCCCACGTTCACGGTGATATGTAACATGTAACATGTGTGGTACAATGTAACATGTGTGGTACAATCATTGTTTTTTTGCATTTAGGCACACCCGTCGCATGTTTGGGTGTGTATGTGTATGTGAATGTACAATTTTGTTACCTTACTTGTTTTAACTTTTTTTAACATTTACCTTTATTGCTATCACATAGGGGGCTAACGAGACCCTTATGTGAGAGCACACATACAGTGACTGGGCCTCTTTATGGAGACACCAGGGGTCTATCAGATCCCTAATGTCACCTATGGACCCTCAAAGAAGCTGATGAAGCAGTGATCTGCTTCACCAGCTTCTTCTGCGGCTCTGCAGCCAGAGAAATGACCGGAAGAATGACTACAATGGGAGTGTGGTGATCTCCCTTCCATCTATGAGTACAGACCTGGGCCCTCACGGGCCCAGTACAGTCCTGGACCCTCACGGGGTACCGCACACTCCCATGTAACATACAAGCAAACCGAACGCTTGTATGTAAACAGCCATCACCGACTGTTTAAAATGCTTACGGTTTCCTGCTCATACAGGCACGGGGCGGCGCAAGCAATTGGGAGTGGGAAAGGAGTTTTAAAACTCCCACCCGCATTCGAGAATGAGCCATCCAGACGTTTAATTACAACAGCCAAATGGGACGGGTTAAAATGATGTGTTAATAAAATAATAGTGCAGAAAAAACACTGACAGCAACTGGTCTGCTGACAATTAAGGTTCTACAGAGCAGCTACCAGTGTCTCTCGGTCACCCAACCAAATTCCTAATTACAAATTGTGTACCTGTCCGAATTTTGGTTTCAGAGCGACAGGAAGTCACATGAGCAAGCCTGTAATGCAACCCCAAACTGCCAAAAAAGCCCATTTGATTGTCCACAGAATAGTCACATCTCCGATTTAGTTTTGTGTTGAATGAAATTCGGATGATTATGAATTTTCATTAAATTGGGATTCGTTCGCATTTGGATGCGTTTGAATTCAGAAATTCGGATGCATCCGAATGTCCGAATTTAAAGGATTTAAATTAAAATTTTGTCCGAATATCCATCGGGAACGAAAGGAAATTTACATGTTTAGTGCAGACTTATAATAAAATTTAGCCTTGATTAAGCTCTATCTGTTTTACTTGTGTCTGACTCTTCAGCATGAAGTAAAAAATGATTTGTGACTATTGCTTTGGAAATCATAACTGCAATTTGTGAATAAACCAGCAGTAGAGAGATCCTGAGTATTATATAATAGTTATTCTCAGATTATAAGGCCACAGTTTTTATCTGTTGTGTAACGCACATGTACATGAGGTAAAGCACTGGCTTGTGATGGACATGAGTAGATTATTGCTGTCTTTCCCACATAAAAACACATTGCTAGCTGTGAAATCCTTGATAAGGTTTGACTAGCTGTGTGCTAAAAACAGAAAAAAACCCGAAGACTGATCATTTTATTCTTATCACAAAACTGCTAAATCTATTTCCTCTCAATTGTATAGAATGCCTCTTGCAATTAGGAAGAGATTGCTTGGCGAGAGGAAATCGGAAAACGTTTCAAAGAGAAAATAGTAAAGTCTGCTTGGAATTTTTGGTCTGCATTACATGTAGGTAAGGCTTAACCTGCACTGCAATGGTAGGGGCATTGAAAATGAGACCCTAAGTTAGTGTTTCACTGTATGTACCCATGTGCAAGGCAGGGAGCCGAATGAGAATACCTCCCAAATTTCTGAGTTGGTAAGGAGGGACAACTTTCAGTACAAATTATTTAGTAAAAAAAATGCCACGCCCCCACCCCCCCCAAAAATGGTTACAACTATCATCTAAACCAGGGGTAGTCAAACTTTGGCCCTCCAGCTGTGGTGGAACTACAAGTCCCATAAAGGATCGTAGGATTCTTACAGCCACAGGCATGACCTCCAGAGGCAGAAACATAATGGGATTTGTTGTTTCACCACTGACGGAGGGCCAACGTTTAGCTATTCCTGATGTAACTTTCCTAGGATCTCTTAGGATGGATTACATCACTAGTACATAAGAGGACCAGGAGGTGGAAAAACAGTAATTGTAAGTTAAAGCTAAATATTAGACATGTGCGATTCATTTCGTTCCGAATCGAAATTCGGACGAATTTTCGGAAATTCGGACATTCGGATGTATTTGAATTCCGAATTACAGACATAACGAATGCAAACGAATCCGAATTTCCGTTTCCGAAATTCGGTAACGGTAGTTCGTCCGAACGTTCGTTTAGTTTTCGTTTCTTATTCGTTTCGTTCGTTGGAGCAAAGTGACATTAGAGGAGAAAAACCTTTTCCCCCTAAAATGTCACTTTGCTGCAAACGAACTAACGAATGAACAAAACGAATAAGAAAAGAATAGGAAGCGAAAACGAAACGAACGTTCAAACGAACTACCGCTAACGAATTTCGTCCGAATCCGAATTCCGAATCCGAATTGACTTTCACACCCGAATCCCGAAAAACGAAATAACACAAATCCGAATTTAAAACGAAACAAAACTAAACAATTTTTTTGGCAGTGCACATGTCTACTAAATATGTTTGTCTAACTAATAATTGTGAGGTGACTTCATATCAGCATGCAGAGCTGCATGTTGATGTCCTCTATAATGAAAGGGAGTAAAGGTCCACATTAAATATACAATTTAAAGTGTTTTGTTATATATGTTGAATAAGTGCAAAATAAATAGCTGTTGGTCCTGCCAGAAATCTGGTAGGCTTGTAATTCCTGTGATTTATGCTGAATTGAAATTCCAAGCAATGTTGTCAGCCTTGGACCACTGTGAATTACAGAACACCTTTCCCTTATGTTATGAACATAGGGGAGGTGGTCTGTAATCCTAACAAACGTCTTCTTGTAGGCTGACAACAGTACAAGTAAAGCCTGAAAAAAAGAAAACGAATGCAGCCACCACATCTAGAGACAGGTAAACTGAAATATATTACATTTATGTTCTTGAGCTAATATACTCTATACATAATACATTTTTAGCTCAGCTTAATGCATCAGATCAAAAAGAGAGATGAGAGAGGAGGAACGATGATCAGGGGGAGTGGATTCCAAAGAAGGGACTGTCCCTACTAAAGGGTGGTAGTTGGGAGGTATGCATTGAGGCATTTCTCTGTTATAAACTTGGGACTACAGTGTACACATAGTTTTTCTGTGTTTCTTTTAATGTTTCTTTGTATATTGGGTTTAGACTTAGTAGTAAACGCTCAAACTTTTTATTAGTAATGAATCCAGATCAAACAAATACACATTGTCAAGGAAAATATTTCTTAAAATTTTTGCCCACTTACAGTCATCATGTTTCTAAACAGCTCCAACTCTCTCAGCTCTGCTTCCCTGAACTTCTCATCCCGTACAAGAACACCAGAGACCGAGCGGTCTCTATTGGCTGCACATCCTTTAGCCTGAAGGGTGAAGGAGGAGTGGAGAGAGGGGGAGAGGAATGTTTTTATATGCTGTGTCTATGTGCTTGTGGAGACACACAGCTTACTAGCGCTCACAAGGGTGGCTCTATAGTACCCTGAAGGCGAAAGGAGTCACCCTAAAACAGACGATCAGTGCCAGTGGTCAGGAGACCAGCTGATTCTACAGGAAGCTAAAAACTTTTAAACATCAAGGAGCAGCATCCATTGTAATCAGCATTTTAAATAGTTTAAAATCATTTTGACTTTAATATAACTCTAAGCTTAACTCCAGGTAGCTAATACAATGTTTTACAGTGATCTTTGGGGTCCTGTATGCCGCTGTGATGTGTGGCTCCCTTTCTGTTCTGTAAACACAGAAAGTCACTCACATAGCACAGCGGCCATTCAGACAACTTCTGGTTTTTTATCAATCATTCTCTGATTGGTTGGGGAACAGTGACATCAGGACCTGCCCCTTGTCCAATAAGAGAATGCCTTGTATTTATTGATAAAATATTAGGTATTCTCTGAATGGCTGCTGTGCTAAGAGAGTGACCCCCTGTGTTTTCAGAACTGAGGGGAAGTCGCACAGCACAGTGTTTTCAGGATCCCAGTGGCCATAACAGGCATGATATATGCATAATTACATTGGGTCAGGCTGGACCAATATAAGAATACATAAAAATTTATACCTGGGGTTCAGCATTAAGAATTTTGGACAGTGAAACTGAAGAAACTCATTTGTGTTAAAGTATATGTACATTCAATCAATCTTTACCATGTCAATTTAAAAGTAAATTTCAATTATTTCCAGTCTGCAGTTTTCCTTAATATAATATGTGATATCGCTGCCAAGAGGGTCCTTATTCAAGCATGTCCTGTTATAGAATGACAAACTCTGTCCCGCTCTCCCAGTTGCAGAAGAATCCTACCGCACTCCTTACTGGTGTGTCCCTTGAGATGGGTGCTGTAGTAACTGCGGATGGCACCGTTTCAGATCTAACTAGTAAAGTATGTCACCAGCACACCATGGTTCAATCACTTTATTGATGCACACACTTCTTGTCACATTGCAATGTTTTGGGGCCACACAGGGTCCCTTCATCAGACATGACAAAGTGTTATAATTCATGAGTTAAATACACACCACCAAAGTGCATTAACCAATTCGAAAACAGCCAAGAACACTCATCCCCCCTCCCCCCCCATGTCATAATGATGTCACATTCCTATTAAATTCAAATACACTCTCCCAGTTGTCCTCCTGTGTTTTAACCCTGTCACCCAGTGGTGACTACAACTGCTTGTGCTGAAGCACATTGCTCATTTTTTTTAAATTGTATTTATTTTAGGTATTTATACAGCACTGACAATGAATACAGCGCTTTACATAGTGCACATTCACATCAGTCCCTGCCCTCAAGGAGCTTTCAATCTAAGGTCCCTATCTCACACATTGCAGAGGTATGGCCCACTGTTGTCACCATCAGGAAATCTACAATGAAAAATACTAGCAATTGCTGAAGTTAGTGCATGTAGACAGAACATGGTTGCAAGGAAACTATAGAAGATCATCAGTGCTGATTAAGCAACAGAGAATAAAAAAAGAGAACACAGTATTTTATTAGGAAAACGTGAATGTTTATGACACATGGTGCTTTAGCAAACAAAATGTTATCCAGTTAGGGCAGTGGTAGGCAACTGTTGTACTCCAACTGTGCTAAAACGTAAAATCCCATCATGCCTCTGCCGCTGGGAGTCATCCCTGTGGCTGTCTAAGTCTTGCAATGCCTCATGAGACTTGTAGTTCCACACCAGTTGGAGTGCCAAGATTTCCTACCCCTTAGGTTTATTTTGCTTTAAAGTTGACAAATTGGTGATAACGGGTAAAATGTTTTTCAAATTGTGAGACCTGTCTTTTAAATTGGGGAGGTCTTGGCACTTTGCTCCATTTATGGCGCGGCTGAGTCTAGCTCTAGTTGCCTGTCTCTTATGCTAAACCTCTTACTTCAATACTCTCTGAGTCTTTGATGTCAGGGAAGACAGAGTAATATCAAAGATTCTTATTTGTCTACTTATTATTGGTTAGTGACTTAAAGCAATAAAGCCTGGGGGTCAGCCAGGCAAATAGAATTTATACAAGTCAGCAATGGAAGCCTCCTTGTTTTGCTCAGAACGTTTTTCATTTAAAGGAGAACTATGAGGTGAGTGTTTTTCACTCACCTCATAGTTCTAGCCGACCTGTGACAATGAGACTGTCACAGGTCGGCTCAGTAGATCGGGAGGTGAGTGAACACATACCGGGTTCGCTCACCTCTCGATCCTGTCACGGCTCTCTGCCGTGACAGGGGGAGGGGCTGGATTCCCCTCTCCCCGCACCGATCTGCCAGCGCTGACTGGCGGAACGGACGGGGAGGGGGTGGGTACAGCTGGCTCTGCCTCTAGATAGGCAGAGCCAGCTGTCACTCACGCAGCTGAGCGGATCCCGTCGTCTAAGTCGGGATCCGCTCCGGCTGCGGCGTCTCAGTATACCGCGAGCTGTAGCTCGCGGTATACTGAGCTTAGGGTAACGGGAGAACGCTAGTTTGTGTTCTCCCGTTACCCTAAGAAGAACTATGGGGAAAAACACTGACCCCATAGTTCTCCTTTAATTCATCAGTTCTATATATGTATGGAAATAATGACAATACTAAATCTTACCATTCAGAACATGAGCTTAAAATGGATTATGACACAGGAAATATGATAAATGACAATGACTTCTATCATTTATTTCTGGGTACTGATTACTTACCATGAACCACAGCAAACCTATTATGATGTTGTTCAAGCATGTCTTTGTGTTCTTACCGTTTCAAGGTGATGGGGATGTAGCAAATATACTGCATTACATAAATGTCCTTTTGATATTTGAAGTGTGGCTGATTTTTGTGTAGAGATCTGCTAATTTTGTATAAAGAGCTTTATACTTGACCAGCAGGGAGCAGGTAAACTGCAGCCAACAGTGCTCCTAAGAGTAATCTGTTACTTGTTAAGGTGTTAATTCTTGAAGTGATAACTGAATTATTAATATTCATGAGCCCAGCCAATCACAGAAGAGCTTGTCCTGGTGGTTTGAGCCAGTGAGGTGTTAAATATTTAGGCCAGCCTTTTCAAAGTGTTCTTGTACTGACACTGTCCTTCCTTCTGGAGGGTGGCTACTTTTGTTCCCCATGGTCCCTGTGTGTGTTGTAAAGTAGCCACCAATCCAAGATCACTCCTGTGATGGATTATAATCTCAAATTTAGTTTACTAATTTGTACTGAGATTGTAGTCTATCACAGGAGTGAGCTTAGAGCTGTGGCTACTTTATAACACATAGGGGCCATGGTGAAAAAAGTGGCCACCCTCCGGAGGGAAGGACAGTGTCAGCATGAATTCAGAGATGATTTGAAGATCTACAGATGAGTGATACAAAAGAAGATACATTTTATGTTAATAGTTAGGAGTTAAATCTTAAAAATGCATTCAAGTACCCTGAGTTTAGTGTCACTTTAAGGAGAGGTAATTAGTGAACGAAATATACAAAAAAACCTTTAGGACCACTTAACCTTGGTCCCTGGGGATTTCACGATATGTGAGTTACTAGGAACAACATAGTCTTGTGGAAAAATAGAGAGAGTCTGGTGTTTGAGACCATTTGCAGTTGGGATATCGTGATCTCTTACTCACCCTGCTTCCTATGTACCTGCAATTCCATTGTAAATTGTTGTATTTTTTTTTCTACTAAAGAACTGGCTCACGTCTTTAATTTGACAACCTGGAGAAGTGCCAGCGCTGAGTTTGATCCTAGAACAATACAGCAATGTAAGAAAACTGGAACTTTCACATTGTGACCTGATTTAATATATGATGGTCAATTCATCATTGGTCCGACACAGGGTAGAAGGTTTTACACCTACATATACCCTATGGATGGGCTTTTGCCACTTTAATCATTTTTTAATTCGCTTAATTGGTATTGCGATGGGTTAAATGGCTTTTATCAAATCTTGTGTCTATGTTTGATTGCATGTAAGATCATTAATCATTGAATTACCGGTAATACACACACATATGATCTATTTGGATAGATAGATAGATAGATAGATAGATAGATAGATAGATAGATAGATAGATAGAAAATGCATGCAATACATATCTAATTTTGGTAAATGCTAAATTTGTAATTCCCAAAAAAATCAGATATTGTCTCTAATTTCCTCAAAACTTAATGTAGGTTTATAATAATATCATCATTAACCTGGGCTTTTTGTCATCACTTATTTCAGTGTCTCCCAGACCTGTCCTTGATTTTGACAACTTTGTGTGATGCCATGAGAGTGGTATAGTGAACAGCAGCTCCTTTATAGGAATTAATGCAAAATCACTGAGAAAGTCAATGATCCGCAATCTCAAAATGTTAAATATTAACAACAGATCGAGGCTGGCAGATGTGATACTTGCTGCATTTATTATGTTGCTGCAACCTAAATTTTGCAATACAGAATGAGAAAATCAGGTGTTAGGTGGATGGCTGTAAATCATCACGACTTGGCAAATGTGCAGGAGGATAAGGGCAGTGAATAAGCTTTATAACTATGGGGGAAAATGTTTTATGGTGTCTGGTGGTGATGAATGATTGTAAAATTGGTCATTTTCTATTTAATAAATGTGCCCCAAAAGTTTTTAAACCCTCATCCTGAATAGTTTGTCCCCCCTCTCACCCCCATCTAACCCATACGGCAAGGACTTTTTTCTTATATTAGTTATATTCACCCTGTATGTGTCCTTCGTCATCGACATTTCTGGGTGTGAGGGAAAGCAATTTCAGTACTGGGAATGGTCCCGAAGCTGGCTGTACCCCTACCATCCCCTTGCAATGTCACTCCTCTTCTGGATTTTGAGAGGACTCTAATGCTGGACAGGCAATAGAAAGAAGGACCACAAAAGAAGTAAACAAAGGAAGAGAGAAGAGTCATGACCTAAGTGTCATGTGGCCTCGGCTTTGGGAAAGTAAAAATGATTTCTATTTTTTGTTTTAACTAGCAATCAGTTACAGGTTGGTGGGGGGTGGTAAAATTATTCTGGAGATGGGCTTTAGGGCTTGAATTTAGTAGGCTGGCCTGGATTTTAAGATACAAAACCTTGTTGAGAGAAGTCGAACATCCAATGCAAATATGTTTAATGCAACTCCTGCTTTAAATTGACCCTGTTCTTTTATCCATGAAAGGTAAAGTAAAGTAAAAAGTCACATAACTACCGCCCCAAACAGCATCTACTTACCTATCCTTTGCTCCCCCACAGCTCTGTTCATCTGCTGGGAGTAAAGTGAAATACTTGGCACTACCGGGAATGAGTGACCATGTGACTCCCGCCCCTTCTCCAATCTACAACAAAATAGCAAAATATAAAAAAGGAGCATACATGATGGATCACTTGGGGGTCTATTCACGAAGCAGCCGAAGGATCTAGCCGTAGCTTCTGCCCCAGGACCCCTTCGGTTCAGTAGGACCTAAGGGCTGCTGTATGGGCTATTCACAATAGCCCGTACAGCTCCCGAACTTAGCCGAGTTGCTCAGTCGACCCGAAGGCATATGCCTCGGCTCGGCTGAGCCACGCTGAAAGCCGAAGCTGGCCGAACGGCCGGCCATTTGCCTGCCGACAGCCTGCTTCTGACAGCTGGGCGGAGCCAGTCATGATCTTACGGCTGGCTCCGGTCAGTTGCAGAGAGATCAGCGTCCCTGGTTACCAGCTAACCAGGGACACTGATCTCCAGACAGCAAACTCTCCCGGGCTCCCGCTCCCAGCCGCCCAGGAGAGAAACACTGCTTTTTCTTTTTTTTTTCTTTATTCTGACACGGAGCCTTGTCATAATAGAAAAAAAAAAGATTTTTTTTTGCCCATAGGAATGCATTGCTAGATTCCTATTGGCTATTTCAATTTGCAATAGTAAACTAGAATTGCACCCGCCCTCTGCTACAGTTCTCCATCAGGTCCATCAGCAGAGGGCGGGTACAATGCTAGTGCTGTTCGGCATCTATAAGAATAGACTGAACAGCAGCGAGTAGCCTGCCGGAGGTTCGGCTTAGCCGATCCAGATGTTGGATCGGCTGAGTCGAACTCCTCCTGCACTTCGGGTCAGCCAAACATGCTGAGCATGTTCGGCCGACCCAAAGCCACGTGAAGCCACCCGATGTACGGCTGATTTCACCCGATGTACGGCTGAAATCAGCCGTACCAACATGAAGTGAATAGCTGAACAGCGTTCGGCTCACTTCTCTTCAGGTCGGTCTTTCACTCGGCTGCCAAAGGCAGCTTAGTGAATAGATCCCTTGGTCTTTTTCTGCTGTCGCTCTTTTATGTTTACCTGGGATTGACTTACTAATGATGAATAGACTGTTCACTTTGCAAGTAAATTTTACCTACAGCTTAGTGAATGTGCTGAAAATTCACTTTGCAAAAAATACCCAATCACATGCAAGAAAAATAAAAAAAAGTATTTTTGCCTGCACATGACTGGATAATGGAAGATAAACGAGAGGTCTACCTCATTCACTAAGCTAAGAGAACATTCCCTTGCCAATTTAAGTATTTGCCTTTAGTAAATCAACTCCAATGCTTCTATGTTTTGAGAAGGAGTCAAGAGCCCTGTGTATGCTCTGAATAGTCAATTTGGAGCTTTCATTAGACATTCTTCTATTAGTCCAGGCTGGTGAACAGAGTAGCGCACAACTGAGGAAAGGTGAGTAGGTACTGCTAAAGCGGGGAGGAGTGTTAGGCGACCCTTTACTTTGCCTTGCTTGAGCAAGGGAACGGTGACTTTAAGTGATCTTTGGGCTACAAAAAATTTTAGACCATTAGGTGGTAAAACCCAAGAATTCTTATGATGTGATTTATAAAATGTTTTAGAATTACTACTGGGGCTTGAAAGTTATTCCATTATAATTGTATATTTTAATAGAATTCATGGCTGTATTTTATATACCTTGACCAAAGAAGCCATATGGCAACTTGCATTATTGGATTTTAATGTATAACACTGTCTAAGCAATACAATCCCCATAATATGTATTATTTATAGAAAATGTTCCATATTAATACATTGGTATTATTTTTCCTTCAGGGAAACACTGCATTGCACAAAACCTATATAAACTGCTGTATAATATTCAACTTAGACAATATGTAACTCTTTCCTTCCTGGGTTTTAGGAAATTTTATTCTTAAGCTTTAACCTAATTCAATACTCCCATCTGGCTAGCAGTAAACACATGTATCTGTTCCTTCCAATAAATGGATATTCATTGAGTGGCAAGGCTAGACTCGCCTTCACAATTTTTAATATAATAGAAGAATGTTACTTAATTTCTTCCAATAGTGTGAATATTGCCATAGGCTCATGACATTATTTAAAATAAATATATCCAATAATATAACACAATCAACAACAGCTATAAATGTGAGTGTCCTTTGGAATGAATATAGCCGCCCCAATCACTTGCTGAAGCCTTCACACTTTATTTCCCTCTGGTCTCTTTGCAGACATATTTCCAGCTCAGAATATTAATATGATGTAATAAAAGCAGGCAGGTGCCACAAGCAAGAAGCTGAAAGTATCTAAAAGAAGCTTTAATGGTACCTGGAAAGAGGGGACTTTCTTAGTGCTGACCTCTGTGTATCTGGGCTGCCTTTCACAGACATTTGTGCTGCTCAAGCGTTATGCATTATATATCTAGAGGCAAAAAAAATGATCATTGTGGTACCCATCTAACCCTCAGCACTATTTCATTGTAGCAAATATCACCTTAAATGAATGGTGTACTTGAAGAAAAGTGAATTGTCTATTGCTGGGTTCTTTTTCTATAAATGCAGATTAGTTGTTCTGATTTTACTGTGTTTATAATCTACATGTTTCTTCCAGGTCACCAACTCAAAAAGTATTGAAGCCATGGACAGCCAGGCAGGGCCAGGCCAAGGCAGAGGCAAGGGAGGCATCTGTCTCAGGCTCTGTGCTGCGGTGGGGGCAGGGATAGTGCAATCTGGCATTTTAGCATTTTAGCCTCTTGACTTGGCAGTATTTTAAGAAAGGTATCAGTAATGGCAGCATAACAACCAGTATTTTTCTTTTTTTATCGATTAAGGAAAATACATACCTGAGTGCAATCATTTGTTGGTGTATTTAATTAGGTTTTTGGATTATTCTTCCAGATAGAATCACACCTCTATGCAAGCGAACAGTGCAGCTAGAAGAGTAACTCAGAACAATGAGTTCCTTCTAAAGGTTCTAATACTATAACACAAATTAGGCTCAATTCACCAAACTACCACAGCGGGACAAGAATTTATAATAATAATAATAAAAAAAAGTAACACTAATTTTCAGCCAATGAGATGTGAAAACGATGGTCACACGACTTAACAAACTCTGGCCAAAACTTTTATTAACCCTTGCAGTGGGGCTTCCCCCGCACTGCAAGGGTTAAGTGCACGTTTTTGTTTAGGTGCTAAAAAAAGGTAATACTCACCTAAACTGCTGCACTGCCTCCCTTCTTTTCCAGTCTCAGAACCATTTCTCCTCCTACACTCCAGTATTGGGATGTTCATCGGCATCCTCACATCTAGAGCATGATGACTTATGGGACCTTAGACTGCTGCAACAGAGAGGGAGAGAGGCTGGAAGGAGTGGTCTAAGAGCAAGCCAGCTCCGCGGTTTAGGTGAGTAGCACCTAGACAAAAACGAGCAGTTAACCCTTGCAGTGCAGGGGTAGCCCCATTGCAAAGGTTAATAAAAGTGTTGCCTAGAGTTCTTCTTTAAATAGTGATCTTTATCCTTGTGCAAAAGCTTTGTGAATTCAGTCTATCATGTATTTCATAGAGATCACTGATGATATACAAATTGTCATAAGAACAATTTCAGTTTTACCAAAGTTAATTTTGACAAATTCTAATTGTTTGTTTATAATTGTTTGTTTTTAATTATAATTACACATTATAATGGTTTGTTTACTGAAGCTAATTCTGTAAAAGACACATTTTAGTTGTTTGCTTCAGACTAGCAACACATTTCACTTTGAAAAACAGAAATTCTTTGCAAACTGTGAGAAAGATGTGAAAACTCTCAAAGTCTTTACAAGGCATTATTTTGTCAGTAACCGCTAAAACAATTTACACATTCTTGAGAAGTGGTTTTTCACTTTTCTTAAAGAAATCCTGTTGTTAGAGAAATAAAGGAGTTGTCACTACTGATCTTCTATGAATAATAGTTCCCTGGCTGCCTCTGGTTTTAATATGTGACCTTCAGAGGCTTCTTGATGTATGTGTGTGCAGTGGCGTAACCAGAGTTATGGGCGCCCGGGGCAGAAACATTCCCCCCCCCCTTATATAAACATCCACTGGAACTGTACCCTGCACCCCCCACACACAGGTTTTTATTTACGTTTTTTCAAATATTAGATTTTTATTTATTTTTTATAAACTTTGTCATTGTTTATATTTATTTTTATTGATTAATTCATTTTTTATTAAATATTTTTTATTTTTTTACTTTACTTTTAGGGGTTTCTGGGAAATATTAGGGGTCTAAACAGATCCCTGATATTTCCCTTTTAAAATACACAAAGTCCTCAATCTCTTTTTCTGTATCCCCTGTTATCAATGAACAGCAATCCTTTATGAGTGTTCCTGTTCATTGATAACATAGTATGTTTACTATAACCACAACTATGAATGAACAGGAGGTTATGTAGATCACTTCCATTCATGCATAATTGAGGATATAGTAAACATACCATGTCCTCAATTATCTACAAACACTCAGCGAGCACTGATCGCTGAGTGCTTGTATCTTGCTCTCCTCTCTGACACACTGCAGCGAGCGAGCAGAGAAGGGATGAGAGCTCAGCCTCCTGTGACAACGTGGACTGTCTCCGCCCCCACACAGCTCTGCTGGACTGTGATAGGCAGCTGAGCGGTGTGGGAGGAGAGACACCGGCCGCTCACAGCGCTTTCCTCCCACCGCGCTCGGCCGTCTGTCACTTTCTCTCCTCCCCGCTGGGACACCAAGCAGCCCCCAGCGGGGAGGAAAGAAATCACACATGCGCCGATATATCGGCAGGAAAATTGCACTTTCGGCATTTAGCCAAAAGGGAAAATTTCGTCCGGCGCCCCTTCTCAGCTCTAAGCCCGGGGCCAGCGCACCAGCTGCCCTCCCAGTCACGCCACTGTGTGTGTGTGTGTGTGTTGGAGAAGGGAGCAATATAACATATCAAGAAGGTTGGAAAATGTACCCCTATTTCCTTGTTAACCCTGAGATGAGAAACAATGGTAGCATACTCCAGCACATTCCCTCTGCTCCCCTCACCCCACATTCATGTTTACCGACCTGCCAGAGAATGTCTGTGCTGAGGGCAGTTAGTTTCATGGGTGCCTCTTGAATTAAATGTTTTTCCAGAAAAGATTTAATACAAATTATTAAATTGAAAACATTTAAAACTTAACAAACGTAAACAACATTAAGTTTTAACAAGAGACTTTCTCTATATTATATGAACCCTGTGGCCAACTGCTATGTAGTAGTGCACTCTTCTACCATGATATTTCTATGTCAAAAAATCATCTCTTTTGAAGACTATTCACTAATGGTATTCATGGAAGGCTCCAATAAGATCTTTGTCATCTCTTTAAAAATTGGAATACAGTTCGACATAGTCGACATTAGGGTAAACGTCAACTGGGAAGCTGGCATCAGTCAAAGCAAGATATAAAAGTTTAGCTGTAGTGGCAACTTTGGATGGGTGGTAGGGATTAATGAGTGGATTTCTTCTGTACATACTTGTAGAGGTATATACACGTTTCCCTTTTTGTTTAATTAACATGCTTGCATAGAAAGATGGTTTGGAAGCAATAAGAGAGCTTTGCATATTAGCAATAAGAGAGCTTTGTATATTAGACAACATCTTTCCAACCAGAAAGCCATAATATTTTTCCAGAAGACAAAGAATGTTATTCTAATGCACCAAATCCCATTTGTTTGATGTGTCTAGATAACTCCTACAATGGTGTTTTATCATAATAATCACATAGGGGGATCAGGGGCTTATTTCTAAGTGAGGCTTTACTTGAGGAACACAACATAATGACATACATGCCTTTCCTTTGCTTCCCTGCTTGAAATGTACCAAACCATGCAAAAACTTTACTCTCTAACAGATGTTAAAGTAGGAAACAGTAAATCACTAGCACTGCATGGTGTTAATACGACCAGCTTGAAACCTTGCCTGTGCATAACTGCACTTCCAAAATGCTGCTAAAGATTTGTGCATCAAAGTAAAATGTCCTCTTATCACAAAGCTATAAGCACCTGTGACTTTTTGAGCTCTACCTACCCATAAATCAGTGGCACTCAATTAAAAAATCAATCTCTGTAGATTGAATTAATTTGCAATGTGCAAGCCCTATATGCACTGACAGATCAGCCTTGGGTGTGAAATCAATGATGTATTTTAGTGTCCTGGTTGCCTTATAGCGAGTGGGGAGTTATAGCGGCAGAAGTATGGATGTCTTCATCTCACTATGTAATTTTATTTTAAAAGGGGCCATTGCAGTTTTCATGATAAGTCGCTAGAAACAAAAGAGTCTTCTCATTAAGAAATTTCATTTGAAAAGTTAGACTTCTCTCAAGAGGATTAGACACATCTTTTCATTTGTGCTGCTAATGGAACTCGATTTTTTTATATCACTAGATAGGGTTTCAATCCCACTGAGAAATAACAGGGGTCTACATAATGCAGAGAGTGTTTTGAGCATTAACTCTTTATGAAGCCACTTTCAGCATTCAGGAATATGCTTGAATGTTTTTTTCTTTACTGTTACTTTAATATTCTTTTGAATATGTTTTGTTACCTCAACATATATGAAACAACTTCATTTAGCGGCATATTTGTCTGTTTTTTGTTGCTAGTTTTAAATGTTTTGGACAACAATTTTACCTTTTCTTGTTTCTGTGAAGGTATTATGCATGGAATTTAATTGTTTGCAACTAAAAATTAAAACCTACAAACAGGGATGCACCTGACATAGTTAAATAGTATTGGAGGTTGAATAAAGACATAAGTCCATCAAGTCCAATCTATTGTGTGTGTGCATTTATGTTTGAGCAGGTGTGTGCGTTTATATGAGTCCATGTGTGATTTTCCTCTTAAGAGTACTTGTACCCCTTTATGTTATGGTCTCCAAGGAACTCGTCCAGGAGTCTCTTGAATGATTCCACACTCTTAGCTGAAATCACTTCCTGCGGCAGCGAGTTCCAGACCCTAACCGCTCTAACTGTGAAGAACCCCTTGCGCCCCGTGTGTTGGAATTTGTTTTCTACCAATTTTTGGTGGTGCCCTCTGGTCTTTGTTACGGAGCTAACTGTAAACAGTTTGTTAATAATGTTGCTGTCGCCGTTGAACAGTTTATACAAGAAAATCATGTCCCCCCTTAATCTCCTAACCTCCAAAGAGAACATATTTAATTTTAACAACCTTGCTTCATGGTTCAGGTCCTCGAACCCCTTAATGAGTTTGGTTGCCCTCCCCTGGACTTTTTCCAGCTCAATTACATCTATTCTGAGTATCGGTGACCAAAACTGGACCGCATACTGCAGAGGTGGCCGAATCAGTGATCTGTAAAGTGGCAAAATTATAGACTTGTCCCTGCAATACATTCCCTTCTTAATGCAGGACAGGACTCTGCTTGCTTTGTTTACAGCAGTCTGGCACTGCGAGCTGTTCTCCTATCTGCGGTCTATAATGACCCCCAAATCCTTCTCCGTTTCTGACTTCCCTAGTGGCACACCCATAAGTGTATAGTCCATTTGCCTATTGTTTACTCAAAAGTGCATTACCTTGCATTTATCGACATTGAACTTCACCTGCCATACAGTTGCAAATTTCTCGAGTTTATCCAGGTCCTCCTGTAATGTTACAATGTCTAAATCGTGACATGCACAAACACATATTACATGCATGTCAGATGATCTCCTTTTACTTCCTAATATTTCCCATGATCCATCATGGAAAAAGACCCTTTATAGCCTGCATTTATTTGACTATATATCATCCTTAAGGTGTGAAATTCCTCACAATCCAATAAAGTGTATGCGGGGTGGGGGAATATGTCACTGAATTGGCATTGTAATACAAGCTAAGATCATAACTAGTTCTCACTCCCACCAGTGACAGCCAGCAGCCTAAGATGCCATAGCGACACAGGTGGCCCGCACGGCATCAGAGGGATGTCCTGGTAAGGCCCCCCTGTGCCCCGGGCCCCATAGCGGCCCCCTGGGTCACTATGGCGATTGTTACGCCACTGCCTGTACCCACTACAGATAAGGGCAAATTATTTATGATCACTCTCTCCTTCCACACTTTGGATTAGTAACGTCCTCCCCACAGTTTGTCACAATCCAGCTGGGTGCAATAAAACACTCCACTAGATAGCTCTGTAGGCCAAACTGAGGAACTCAGCCTGTATCCAGCTGACCCACAATGTTCATTCAAAACTCTGGTTATCCAAAAAAACATGAAAGGAAGGCAAAGAGAGCACTCGATAAAAAATTTTACAATAAAATGTATTAAAAAGATAAAAACAAAACAAAATAAAACATTCTAGTCCAAAACCAAAAGTATTTTAATAAAAAGAAAAAAAACAATGCGGCTAAGAAAGTGCACTTACATAGCCCAAACTATTTGCTCTAATATTCACCCAACAGGGTCCCCTGAGGATGTTCTTTGGAGTAAACCATGTTGGGTGGATATTAGAGCAAACAGTTTGGGCTGAGTATGTACTTAATGTAGTACATTAAAGCACTTTCTTAGCCGCATTGTTTTTTTAAAACTTGTTATTGAAATACTTAATACATTTCATGAGTTATCCTCTGCATTATCGAGTGCTCTCTTTGCCTTCCCTTACATGTTTTTTGTATAACCGGAGTTTTGAATGCACATTGTGTGTCAGCTGGATTCTGGCAGAGTGTCTTGTTTGTCTTCTCATGCTCCATTCACACATAACGGCAGCGTTTTCCTCACAGTTTTTTGCATGGACAACCGTGCGGAATGATACCACGCAAACTTTAGCACTCACGCGGATTCTGCACGTTTGCAGCTATTACTATAGCCGGAACCTGCGGAATCTGCCCATAAAATCATGCTTGTACTATTTTGCGGGATGCGCGGTTTCATACTGCGAGGCTGCCGCAATAGTCTGAATAATGCACATTGCAATGCATTGTGTTTCATGTTTAGCGCGGTTCTTCGCGTATTCGTATGGCTGAATACACACGAAAACCGCTTATGTGTGAATAGAGCCTTAGATTGGATCGGATGAAGATTGATGTTTACATTTTAAAGCAGAGGATATTATTGGCATTTCAAGCACTGCATTTTTCAATACTGTTGATGTCTTGGACTGTATTTTGTTCCATTTATGCAGGCTGTTAAAAAGTATAGGAGATTAGTGCGGACTTTTACTTGCAATCAGATTGAGCATTTTCTAGCTAGTAATGGCAGCATACATATTTTTCATTGTAAAGACCCCAACACAACAAATATATCCCAACACTTTAAAAGTTTACAACTTATCAGTTCAATCATTGGATCTGGAATAAAGTTGACAGTGATGTTCAATGCCTAAAACAGATTATAGTGACTCTAAAGCTTCAGGCTCTCCCCTCCAATCACTTCTCCCCCTCAACCCACGATGGCCACCCGTATGTTATCCATTATTTTTTAATATACTTACCTTTTCAGACTGATCACATAATATATAGGGTCCTCTACCTCTTCAGATCTTCCCAGCAATGGATGGTCCACAATGATGCATACAGTGGCACTGACCTGATGATGTCAGTACCCTATTGTGAATATATGGTGCCATGGTGATGCCCCCTCACTTTTCTTTTTTGTAATTTGCACACCTCTGCCACACTGACAACCAGCCAGACAACACATCTATTTCCTGGTTCAGTTATGTGGATTCCTATGTCACCTCTCCACCTTAATGACCCAATGAATTATCAGCTCTGTCCAGAGAGCAGTTACTTGACTTAGAAACTCTACCAGAAAACACTAAAGTGTGCTTAATGGGTCTGCAATGTGACAAGGATATGTGAATCACAACAAAGGCTGACCAGAATTCCTCCTCTTATTGCGGATAAAACAGCATATATGTATTTCAAATACGTATTAAATTGTTTCCTGGAGCACTGCTTCAAATATTGATATGGTACTTACATGAATTTCTGTGTTTCAGAAGGAGTAGCAAGTTCATAAATACCTTGGAACATAGAGGCACTTTGTGAATAAAAAAATAAATTACATGCAGGTGGCAGACAAAAAAGATCAGAAGTAACATTAACACTTATTTATTTTAATACACGAGGCAATTAGATCTCTATACTATCTTTATTGTATGGTAGAATTACTATCCAATAATATTTCCATCGCAATTACTTCTTGCAGGTTTAGTCTAATATACTAAGAGCCATCTGTGTTTTTATTGCCCTCTTATGTTGCTCTCACAAAATGAAAAGTTCTCCCGCTGTTAAATTCCCTCTTACATCATTAACATTGTTATTTCTAGACAGGATCTCAGTTACTGTTTGCTTGGGGCATTGCATTAAAAGGGAAAGGACAAGTTCAAAAGCAAATGACATTGGCGCTCATGTCAGAAGCTGTGGAGGGATTGTGTCGGTATTCTGATTAGGAGTCTATGAAGCCTGGCGTTCTCCTTATCCCATTTCTTAGAAAATGTTGCCAGTTGCTGCATGTGTTCTCTCTATTATATGAAGAAATGTGTTCTTGCTTACGCAGACTTGAGCTGTTGTCTTGCCAATCATCTGCAGCATTAGTAGACAATATTGTCTCAGTTGTACAAACAGAAAGTCGTGTACACCCACTGCTTTGGCTGCAATATAGATTTCACAAAGACGCTCCAGCTGCTTTTATTTTACAATGTATGCAAACTGCAGGTCAGAAACCTAACATGGAATTATGGTATTTTATACAGCGTTATTGACCTGCAAAATATTAAATGATTCAGCCATTGTTGTGGTTATTAATGCTCAAGCATGTCCCAAGTCTTTGTATAGATATTGCATTTTAGACATGTTAAATTATTGATATTGATATGGATTTTAGATCATTCAATTATTTTTGTGGGGGGATTCAGATCTGAAATTCGATTTGGTTCCTTATTTGGAATTCAGATCGATTAAAATTTTCCGAACTTTTTGTTTTTTTGGTTAAGAACGATCTGATTTTTCCGATCAATTTGAATGGGGTTTGTTATTAAAATTTAACTTAATACATTTTTTTTACTGCTCATCTTAGTCCTCACTGGTCATCTTAGTCTGTACTAGTCCTCTTAGTACTGATTATCTTACTCCGTACTGGTCAGTTTAGTCCGTAGTGGTCATCTTATTCTGTACTGGTCATCTTAGTTCATTCTGGTCATTTCATTCCGTCTTGGTCAAAGTATTCAATACTGATTATCTTAGGCTGGGTTCACACCTAGGCGTACGGAATATGCGTGTTTGCCGTGCGTTTCGTGCCGCGTGTTTTTACAGCGATTTGCGGTAAAAGAAATTCATGACAAACGGGCGTTTCTGAGAGCTACCTGGCTGTATCCCAATGGATACGCGCAGCAAATGCGCCCCAAAGAAGCTCCTGCACTTCTTTGGGCATAAGGCGTTTTTCAGCACGTTCCTACACGCTGTAAAACGCCCAGGTGGGAACCATGCCCATAGGCAATTATTGGTTTTCACATGTTGAGCATTTTACAGCGCGTAGGAATGTGCTGTAAAACGCCCAGGTGTGAGCCAGGCCTAAGTCCATACTGTTCATTTTAGTCTGTACTGGTCATCTTATTCTGTACTAGTCTTCTTAGTCTATACTGGTCATCTTAGTCTGTACTGGTCATCTTTGTCCATACTGCCCATAAGAATTGAGTATTTGGAAATTCGGATGAAATTCGAAAAAAAATTTGGATTCGTTCTGAATTCGATACATCACAAATTTCGGATACATTTGAATTTTTTTGAAAAGTTGGATACAGTCGGATGCACACGAATTTTCGAATTTAAAGAGATTTGTCCAAATTTAAATTCGGAATGCAACAAAACATATCTATTACATGTATGGTTGTGTGTTTTGTGTATGAAGTGATCAAAAAATGTACTCTTCAGACACAAGGATGGGGAAGTACCTCCTCAGCAGCATAATCCGCTGGCCAACTCCAGTTTAAATGGGGGGGGGGGGTTTCTTCTCAAA
>NW_017308405.1:1493-9929 GCF_000935625.1 Nanorana parkeri | reverse complement strand
ATCCGCTGGCCAAACCCAGTTTAAATGGGGGGGGGGGGTCTTCTTCTGCAAACCAGAGGCATCCTGTTATGAATGAGAATAAGTGAGTTCAATATTAAGGAGAAACTGCAGAGGTTTTTTCAAACGCTTATGCTTTTGTAAATTAATGTTGTTTACTGTTTGTATTATTTGTGTAGGATCTTCAACTATACACAAATGTAAAAATTGTATTTATTGCAGCTTGGATGTGGTGGCTGCATTAGTTTTCATTTTTAAACTTGTAAATTGTAAATGTCATTTTTTTTGTTCCTGAAAATTACTAATCATCTTATTCTCCTGGTAATGGGAGATAAACAAAGGCAGACATATTTGTTGTCCAGCCTGGGTGACAAACATTGCTCTCTCAATAGATATAGTGAAACAGTGTATCCACCCAGGGTCAGGGAGTGTGTTATTCATAGGATTATCTGTGTAAAATAAAGGGAAAAAGACTGAAAAAAAACTAATGAAATCACCACATCTAAGCACTAAGCTGCAATATATTACATGTTTTTGTTTAAGGTTTAAATATTATTTAAACATTAAATACAGGGTGATAGAGTGGTTGCATAGCATGCTTGGATTTCTAATAAAAGCCCAGCACTAGTTCTTCATTTGACTGCTTTAGATAGCACTCTCTGTACTAAGGTACCTCCTAATGAGTCAAGACACTCTTCTGACTCATTAAACTGACATATTCAGCTGTTTAAATGTGTAATTTGAGATGCTGCAATTTAGGTCTGCAGAGTAAACCAGCTATCAGAACCCATTAAATATTATTACCTGAATGAAAGGAAATAAAAATAAAAATTGTAGTTTCCAAGTCCTCCTAAACATGGATGTAAAATGTTTTGCTTATTCTTGGGAAAGTGGGGAATAATTAAAATGTGTCCTGTTTTATCACTGCCACACTTCCTGCCCTGGAGATTAGTGATGAGCAAACTGACCCGGGTCTACTTCACTTGAACATTTCCCAAACCCAGCCAGAAGTCCAGTTTTAGCAAACATTCAAGTGAACTGAACCCAGGACCATTTGTGCCTAGAAACCAATAACGCTGTGCGACCCACACAGTGTCATTGGTTGCTAAGACACTAATGGCTGGGCTGCACAGTATCATTGGTTGCACAAATGAGTGCACCATAACAATCAATGACGCTGTAGGGCTGTCAGCATCTTAGCAACCAATAATGCTGTGATTGCTAAGACACTGGTGGCACCACAGAGTGATAGGTTGTTATGGTATGCTCACCTGCATCCTAGCAACCATTGACGCTGTGCAGCTTAGCCACCAGTCATCCAATGACCCTGTGCGAGCTGCACAGCCTCATTGATTGCTAGGACACAGACAGGGGTTGGATGGGCAAACAATTTGAGCAGTTCGCCTATCCAACCTCCATCTGTGTTCAGCAAACTGTGAACACCATGGGTGCAGGTTGAACCCCTGGAGGACCCAAACCCATACCTCATCCCTATTGGAAACTTCCTATTAGATGTAGAAAGGAAGTCTCCCTAATGGGCAGCCATTAAAAAAAAGGTTAGTAATGGCAGTTTACATATTTATTTCTTTACCATGAAATAGATTGGTTGTCAAGAAAGCATTACTGTTTTATTGATATGGGTTTACTGTTTGAAATGTATTCTAGGATAAAACTGGTTATGTCCCATTGGATTCTATTAGGCAATTTGCTATCATAAACTACAAGATAAAACAAAGCTGAAGATTGGTCACTTTAAGCTACAAAGCAATTTTTCCTTTGTTCTAGTAAATATTCCTCAATGTTGTCAGTGACTGCTGTTTCACTAGTAAATAAGCTGAACGAATCAGCCTTGTAAACAAATCTTGTCATATTTATATTGTCTGTTTTTATCTTGTTAGATGACTCTTGTAGGTAATATTTTTTGAACATTATATCAGCTTGGGATCACGTACGTATCTGTGATTCACACTGCGATTTCACTTTTGCCGCTTTTCCCAGAAACACGCCAAAACATCACATCAGGCATTTGATTATCTTAAAATCTACTGAACTACCAGATTCCCGCTGATTCATAATTTCACACTCCATGTCTTCTTAGAACAATGTTAGCTTAAAAATAAAAGTATGTTTAAGTTTACTTTTAATTATACAAATATATCACACATATTTTAAGATGTGAATGTATAAACATCATTTAATGCACCAACATCCCCTCTAAATTATGAATTAGTACAAATGAATAAATGGGATTTCTAAGGTACTAAAATCTATCATTTTATCCAATTAAATCATTTGTATCCAATTAAAATTAAAAATGATTACAAGAATAATATGTAGGTTATTTTTTTGCTGACCTCTCCATCTCTTAATGCTGGCTTACATACTAATCCATTGATTTTCATAATTTCTGAGTCACTCACCAGGAACATGTAGAGAGATCAGAAATTCTGACTTTATTTGCAGCATGCTCATTCTGGGTCAGTTTTCAAACTAGACAGGCAAGAAACCAGCATTTTTAGAAGCTAACTATGGCAGCCTACATGTACTACATCCATGGCAGCAGGGAGCTGTAACCACACTCCTGGCTGCTATAGCCAGAGTCGGCTTTCATGTAGAAGTGATCCTTTACAGCAGCCGATCACTTCTACAGCCCCCCTCCCCCCACCCATCCATCATGTATCCCGAGATCCACTCCCCCTCCTGTCAGTGGGTAGGGCAGCGAACACCTGTTCACTGATCTCCCCCCTGTTGAATGAACCCAGAAGCAATTATGAATTTATCACTTCCAGGTTCTGTGCTGTCACTACCTGGCTACAGAAGCTAGGGTAGAAAAAGATGACATTAGGGTTCTAACAGACAAAAAGGGCCCCAACATATATATATGCAAATATCCAACTCTAAAAAAGATATTGGCCCCCACATAAAAGTTGAAAAACAAATGAAAAATGAAAAACCAATTCGACTCAATGTGCATTCCTGATGATTGTCCAGGTGTAAGATTAGTAATTACTTATCACCATCCACTTGGGATGAAAGCATATGTATACATGATAAGATATTTATGTGTCCACATAGGTGGAATCCATTCCTCCAGGAGGGCATATTGTAGAGACAAAGCCACTGAAAAGACTTTGGTTGCTGGAGTGGCATTCCTGAATTTGTATATCAGGAATAACTAAGGAGTTACTAATGAATAAGGAGTATGGCGGTAACACCCTGTGTGTCCTGAGGTGCTTGATACTGCAAGTACCCTGTTACACAGTGTCCATATGAATTATAATTGACATCCAATAATCTTGTATAGCCTGCATGTAGAATATAGAAATTCAGTATACTTTCATCATTCCATTGTGAGATGGATTGTATAGGATGTGAGGTAAATGTACTGTATAACCACTCCAAGTACTAGAGGTTATCCTGGATATGCCATCCACATAAAGTAAACGTGAATAACCACTCCACATGCAACATAAGAAACAAAAAGTTTTCAGAGTGTGAGATCTTACCCATAGCTTGATTCCATAGGAGTTTTAGTCCCCCATGAAGTCCATGAAAGTCCCACTAGCGAAAGAGTTGTAAGCTGCGTCCAAAGGGAATCATGTATGCCCCAAACACAGATATATGTGTTTGGGGCCCTTTTTGGGGGTTTAATAAAACATTTATATATATACACACAAAGTAATGACTTTTTGTGACCATTGATTAAACAAACGTGTTCCATCTGGACTCTTTAATAACGTTGATTAGAGGGAACCACTTGGTCTTCGATAGTTTTGTCAGCGACGTGGGAGTTTCATCGCTCATCAGTTTAGTGTTAACAGTGATTGATGGCCCTAGAATTATTGCTCTCACTCTGACGTTCATGATGATATGTAACATGTGCAGCGTAATGAGCACAATTGTCGTTTTTGCTCTTTTGCTTTTTTTTTACACTTAACTTTATTGTTATCACATAGTGGGTTAAGAAGCCATGATGTACTGATCTCCCTCCAATCTCCCTACACAGAGCTAATGCGCCATCCCCGGCCCTCACAGAGCTCGGGGACCCCAGGATCGGCAGCGGAGGGGGAAACGCACTAAGTCACAACATACAAGTGATCAGGCAGCTATACAGCTGCTGGACCGCTTGTATGTAAACAGCAATCGCTGGCTGTTTCCAATTTTAAAAGTGTCCTGGTCGCGTGCGCCGCCTCACGTGTGTACAAGCAAGCTCGGGCACAAGGACGTTTCAAAACGCCCACTCGCATCTAGAAGGCGTCCATCCAGACGTTTATGTATGGTCGGCGGGTGGCAAGTGGTTAAAATGTTGCCCATGGACAATTTGGGGTACAACATTTTTTCACATTTCACGAGTGCGCACAGTTTTGAAAATTGAAATATTTGGTATTTACTTACTTGGTGCAACCTCATCTTTTATATTTTACAAAAAATGGGTATTATATTGTGTTTCTGTGCACTAAAATTAATTTGATTGCATTTTTTACTGAAAGTTTGAGTTTGATAACTCAACTGCCACCATTTTATTCTACAGGGTCTCTGTTTTCAGAAAATATATCATTTTGGAGGCTTAAATACATTTTCAGGCCTAAAATGTGCATTTTAACATGTATGAAAAAATGACTCTAGCCGCAAAAGGCTTAAGGGTCAATTTACTTAGTTGCATACATTATTTTAAACCTCAGGAATCTTCTCATGAAAATGTTAATTTCACAAATCTAAATATCATGTAGGTGAGAAATCAGGATCTTTTGTAGAGGAAGTGGAAACGTAATACCTTCCTGCAAACGAAACACATATATGTATCATTTGGGTGGGTGAGCCTTAGCACCATTGTATGTATATATGTGTCAGCCAGCTCACTGTTCTGTGCTAAGAGTGCGCTCATTTGGCGCTTCCAGGGCGGTAAAAAAACTTTTACCAGAAGTTCCTGGTGCCAATGGGATAGGTTCCTGATCATGTGACTGCTGCAACAGGCAATCACAGCAATCACAATATCGGAAAGACTGTCCCTGACTTCTGATTTTCGGGATCTCCTTACATAGCTACCGGGTGTGACCCTGTTTTTTAACTACTTTCAGCGGGTTCACGTAAATACACGTCATCCACTGGAAGTGATTATACCAAGAACACAGCTGCTGTGTAACATTTTAAACAGCAGACGATTACTGTATAAATGTAAGGGATTGGCATCTGTACAGGCGCCGGATCGCTTGTACGATGCAGCACCGCGTGTCCCCTCTTCTGCCGCCGCAGGTGCGGCCGTCAGCTTCCCGGGCTCCGCTGTCCCCTGTGCGAGCCCGGGACCGGCATGGGTCTCCCCTGATGGATCGGAGGGAGATCAGCAGGCTTCCAGCCGCTGATCACTGGACCTGGAAGTGATGTGCATTGCATCACGTCTGGTGTCATTGTGCACATTCTCTGGCTCCTAGAGCCAGAAGAAGAAGCAGGTGAAGCAGATCTCTGCTTCATTAGCTACTTTGGGGTCCTTAGGTGACATAAGGTGTCTGGAAGACCTCTGATGTTTACATAAAGAGAACCTGACACATTATATTTGCTATTACATAGGGGGCTTGTTAGCAATTAAGTTGAGTGTAAAAAAAAATTGTAAAAATCAAAGTAACAGATAAAAAAAATGCAAAAATACATTTTTAAAGTCCCTCACCCCAATGTGCATGCACATACAATGTAAACATGCGTCGGATGCGCCTTCGTGCAAAAACAAAAATTGCGCCACACATGTTACATATCGTCGTGAGCGGCAGAGTAAGAGCAATAATTCCAGGTCCATCAATTACTGTTAACACTAAACTGATGAGCAGTAAAAGCATTTAAAGCATCATCTATGGGAAAGTTTGGTTATTGTAATGTTTGCGGTTTCACGGATGCACACAATTTTAAGGCTTGACATGTTTGGTATTTATTTACCCAGTGTGACCCCGTCTTTGATATTTTACCAAAAAAATGGGTATTATATTCTGTTTCTGTGCACTAAATTTCATTTTAGTGTATTTTATCCGAAAAATACTTGTTTGATAAACATTTGCGCAAATACCATGCAACATTAAAAATTGCAACTAGCTGTTTATTCTACAGGCCTCTGCTTTCAGAAAATATGAAATTGTTTGGGGCTCTGAAGCTGTTTTCTAGCCACAAAGTCAGATTGTATCATGTGTATGCAAATGCAAGAAATTGCTCCGGACAGCAAGTGGTTAAACAAAATTGCTGGAAAAATGTATTCCTGTAACAAAATGCTTTCCTCTTCTGTTTTCTGTGCTATTAAACACCACTATAATGTAGAGGAATCCTCTACAACACTAAAGTGTCTTCTAAAACGGACACTTTCCCGTTTTGATCTGCTATGTCCCCCAGTGCACTCAGTGGTTTCTCCCACTGACCTCCACTTTACTACTGTGAGATTTAGATGGAGCAAAAAAGTGGGAACTAAAAACAGTAGGCTCTAGTAGGAAACACACTTTTGTGGTTTTGTCTGATGCATTTTTGACTGTAAAAAATTGATATGCCTCAACGCAGTCAATGTGCACAACTGGCGCACATCATCATGCACTGACATGGGTTGACATGTAATGAAAGTGCATTGTAATGCCCAATGAAACACACATTAAAAGGCATAGCAACATGAGTCGGCATAGGTTGAGGTGTTCCTTATAATTTCAATGGAAAATGCATCAGGATAAAACACACTAAAATTAAACAGTGTGTACTTCACTTCTGATCGGTCATTCACTCGGCTGCCCTCGGCAGCTTTGTGAATAGACCCCTAAGTGTTTTAATTGGGTATCAATAAGTATTGATTTGTAAGGTATTGATACTGATATAATGTGCTTCTTAAGCCTGTTGAATTAAAGTTTTCTTTTTTCATATTATTGGTTATTGACAGTATTCACTGTTGAAAACACTTGATCTTGAAATCTGTGATAAGCTTGGGTTATTAATATTAGTATGTGATTAAAACAATATAAGTAGAGCTTTGAGCGCAAGCCTTGTAACAAAATGATTATTAGGTCCACAGATACAGACAGATGAAGGTAAATGCAAATCTTGACTTATGAAAGTCAAGCTTGACCCAGCCATTTTTAAAAAGAGCCAGCTGTCACTCACGCAGCTGGGCGGATCCAGACATAATTGTCAGGATCCGTTTCAGCTGCGGCGTCTCAGTATATCGCGAGCTGTAGCTCGTGGTATACTGCGGCGTCTCATTATAGACGCCGCAGTATAATCAAGCTGTATACTGAGCTTAGGGTGATGTGGGGACGCTAGTTTGTGTCCTCCCGTTACCCTTAGGAGAACTATGGGGAAAAGCCCTAACCCCCTAGTTCTCCTTTAATGTATATTGTACAAGGAATTCTAATACGACGTGAGTTAAACTCAAAGCACTAACTACTTGTAATCTTAACAATGTATATCGTACAAGGAATTCTCATATGGCAAAACTCACAGTTCCATTTCTGATGTTGCCTTTGTTAATCCTAAGGCGGTAAATGCCCAGATCCACACTGTTGTAATACTCTCCTCAGGGTCTGTCAGCTTGGTACATGAAGTTTGTTGTGTGTTTATTGTATTGTCCTACTTTGTAACAGTTTTAGTTTAAATCCCATCTCTGGTCACATTTGTGTGACACCAAAAAATTAAGTAAATCTATTTGATTTTTTTGCCAGGGCTGCTACATTCCTTTTCAATAAATACATTTTTGTTGATGATGCACCAATTTAGCGCAATCATTTTCTGAAAGACATAATTTTCATTGAACAAAATTGTTATTGTGTACCAGATAACTTATTATACCTTTTTGATTGCTATCTATTGATGATTAATGCTTCATTCATCTCCAGATATTTTTGTTTCTATTCTTCTTGACAAATAATTAGAGTCAAATCCTGTTCCAAATTCATTTTAGATCAGAAAAACCAGTGCAGCTGAGACTAGTGATGAGGTTCGGGTTTGCTGCAACCATGGAATCGAGGCAAATCCTGCAGGTTCAAGATTCTCTGTCCTGGTGAATTTATGTGCAGATTCACCTGGGAGAATTTTTGCAACCATTATTTACACCACTATAGATGGGGGGCACAGAGCAGCCATAATGTAAGTAATTGGAAGCTGTTGTAGACTGAGATACACAACCTTGGCAGCAAATTTTTCCCGTTAAGTGTTTTAAAATGCTGGTAACCATCTATCTGTTTGGGAGAATTTTTGCAACCATTATTTACACCACTATAGATGGGGGGCACAGAGCAGCCATAATGTAAGTAATTGGAAGCTGTTGTAGACTGAGATACACAACCTTGGCAGCAAATTTTTCCCGTTAAGTGTTTTAAAATGCTGGTAACCATCTATCTGTAACATCAGACATGATTCATAAGTATATAAGCAAACTTTATCTAAAAAATAATTTTTATAAAGTTACACACACACATATATATA
>NW_017308405.1:0-769 GCF_000935625.1 Nanorana parkeri | reverse complement strand
GATTCTAAACATGTTGCGCGACAATTTCATGGACCAGATGGTGGAGACTCCTACCAGAAAAAAATGCCATCTTAGATCTAATTGTCACTAATAATGCAGAGCTAATCGAGGATATTGTAATTGGGGAGTCATTGGGTAATAGTGATCACAATGTGATTACTTTTAATATTGAACACAGAAAAGGGAAGTGTACTGGAAGGACTAGAACCCTAAACTTCAGAAGGGCCAACTTTGATAAGCTGCGCAACCTAGTGGGGGAAATAAAATGGGAAAACTTATTTCAAAACCTAAACACAGACCAGATGTGGGATTGTTTTAAAAACACACTACATACTGCTACTTCAAAGTGTATACCTTTAGGGAGCAAAAATAAAAGATCAAAGACTAAACCTATATGGTTTAATAAAACTGTAAAACAACACGTCAAGGACAAGAGAGCAGCATTTATAAAATATAAGACGGAGGGGACGGCATTGGCGTTCCTTAACTATAAAGAATGTAACAAAAAATGCAAACTAGAAATCCGAGCAGCTAAAACTGAGTGAGAAAGGCATATCGCCTCAGATAGTAAAAAGAATCCCAAAAAATTCTACCAATATTTTAACAGTAAAAAGGTGAGAAAGGAGCAGATAGGCCCAATAAAGGATGAAAGCGGGAAGCTAGTCACAAATGACAAGGAGAGGGCCGAGGCACTGAACGCTTTTTTCTCCTCAGTATACATTGTATATTTTGGAGTACGCGGTCCAGTTCTGGTCACCAGTACTAAGAA
>NW_017308404.1:203662-205923 GCF_000935625.1 Nanorana parkeri | reverse complement strand
TACCTTACCCTGAGAGGTGAGTGATCCCTACCCTTCTATCCTTCCCCCCGAGAGGTGAGTGATCCCTACCCTTCTATCCCTACCCTGAGAGGTGAGAGATCCCTACCCTTCTATCCCTTCCTTACCCTGAGAGGAGAGTGATCCCTACCTTACCCTGAGAGGTGAGTGATCCCTACCCTTCTATCCCTTCCTTACCCTGAGAGGTGTGTGATCCCTACCTTACCCTGAGAGGAGAGTGATCCCTACCTTACCCTGAGAGTTGAGTGATCTCTACCCTTCTATCCCTACCTTACCCTGAGAGGTGAGTGATCCCTACCCTTCTATCCCTTACCCTGAGAGGTGAGTGATCCCTACCTTTCTATCCCTACCCTGAGAGGTGAGTGATCCCTACCCTGAGAGGTGAGTGTGACGGTATGTGGGGCAGATATAATCTCAGCCGCATGGAGTGTTTGCTGGGGGGAGGAGTCACTCGTTCTGCTCGGGGACGTAGAACACGCCATCTGCATGTCACATGTGCGGCTCCGGGAACTTCCCTAAACCTGTATGTACATGACGTGTGCCGCCGGCCGCTCGGTGACGTGTTTTATGGCTGAGAGTTCTGTTAGTGACCTGTCATGTGATGTCACCATGCAGACCCCTCCCCCACACTAGATGCAGTGGACCAGTCATGTGATGTCACCATGCAGACCCCTCCCCCACACTAGATGCAGTGACCTGTCATGTGATGTCACCATGCAGACCCCTCCCCCACACATGTGACGCTTTGTCTCTGCGCAGGCTGCGGAGGAGATTTCCCAGCGATGACTTGCAGACCAATCCGGGGTTTGTGCTGAGCGGCGTCGCGTCCCAGCGCAGTCTCAGCGCGGAGAGCTGCAGCGTGAAGGTCTCCATCGTCATCGAGGGCTTCCAGCAACCCGTCACCTTCACCTGTGACAGTGAGTATGAGATCCCAGGGGGAGGGGCCTAACCTGGACAGCCAATCGGATGACTGCTCCCATCCGATGTCGGAATCCTCTCAGTGATAGAATAAATCCTGATCTGTACTTCCTGTCTGTGAGAGGCTGGGATCATCCAATCCTGATGTCAGACTTGGCCCCGCCCCTTCCCACCTCCAAACCAATGTCTGCAGATAGAGAAGTCACCGCTCCAAAGCGCACAGGAAGTGCTGGTGTCCGGAGGCGGGGTCATAGCTGGGAAGGTCACAGGCGGGGCTTCTGTGTGCATGTCCTGAACAATAAAGTTTTACCCAAACACTCGTGGGTGTGCCGCAGCCGCTACCTTGGTTCATACTTAGCCACGTCTGTAGCACTGTATGGGAGCGCCGGGGAGGAGGACGCGCGTTTCTGGGGCGCCGTTTATAAACTGAGCTGCAGAAAACGCCCTCCGGCGGCCATTGCTCCCGCGAATGGTTGTGGTCTGAGATTTTATTGGCCAGCTCAGAGCCAATCAGCATGCTTCTGTACCTTGTGATAGCTGTGAAGTAAACTGTCATTGTTCTCTGTGTCTGGTCCAGTAAGCTCTCCGGTGGAGCTGATCATTATGCAGGCGCTGTGCTGGGTCCACGATGACCTGAACCAGGTGGACATGGAGAGCTACATACTGAAGGTGTGCGGCCAGGAAGAGGTTCTGCAGAAGTAAGTACACCTTGTCTCGGCCCCTCCCACAATGGTGAGATGTCCCCTGTAGTCGGTGTCTCTGCCCCTCCCACAATGGTGAGGTTTCCTCCAGTAGTTTGTGTCTCGGCCCCGCCCACATTGATGAGCTGTCCCCTGTAGTTTGTGTCTCGGCCCCGCCCACAATGGTGAGCTGTCCCCTGTAGTCGGTGTCTCGGCCCCTCCCACAATGGTGAGATGTCCCCTGTAGTCGGTGTCTCGGCCCCTCCCACAATGGTGAGATGTCCCCTGTAGTCGGTGTCTCTGCCCCTCCCACAATGGTGAGATGTCCCCTGTAGTCGGTGTCTCTGCCCCTCCCACAATGGTGAGATGTCCCCTGGGGTCGGTGTCTCTGCCCCTCCCACATGGGCGGCATTGTGTGTGATGTCTGTGTCTTGTCTCTCCGCAGTAAGCATTGCCTGGGCAGTCACGAGTATATCCAGACATGCCGCAAGTGGGACACGGAAATCCGGCTGCAGCTCCTGTGTCAGCGGACGGTATGCAGAGCCATGGCACGCACGGTGAGTGGGCGGAGTCTGCGGTCCGGGCGCTGGGCGCCGCTCAACTATTTCTCATTTCCTGTCCTCGGTGATCGGCTTCCAGTGTATC
>NW_017308404.1:200606-203483 GCF_000935625.1 Nanorana parkeri | reverse complement strand
ATCAGACCCTCCAGCCAGTAACAATTGATAGGAAATGGTCCGGCGGGATTCCTGACAATGAGCTGCGTGTTCACTTCCTGTTTCCTGTCTCTCTGGTGTCTCCGTCACTGAGCGGGGGGTCGATCCTCCATTGCTGGGCTCCCTGTACTGGCCCCTGTGCTCTGTGGGGCCCCTCTGAGGCCTTTCTCAGCTCTGTGTACATGTGATAGGATTCAACCTTCCCCCTCCACCCTCTGATCACACAATCATCGGGGACTTCCTGTTCTGTGTCTCCTGATCGCACAATCATCGGGGACTTCCTGTTCTGTGTCTCCTGATCGCACAATCATCGGGGACTTCCTGTTCTGTGTCTCCTGATCGCACAATCATCGGGGACTTCCTGTGATCTTATTCTGGAATTCTTCTGTTTCTAGGCTGAAGATGACGCAACTCCCATCGACCTGACCAGACATCTGTCCCTGCTGGACCGGCCCTTCCAGGAGCCCATCACCCGGTATGATGTCATAGATCACATGACCCTTCTCTACACAAAGCTGCAAACATTGGAGGATGGGAGAGTGCTATGAGGGGGCATTGGATGATGGGAGAGTGCTATGAGGGGGCATTGGAGGATGGGAGAGTGCTATGAGGGGGCATTGGAGGATGGGAGAGTGCTATGAGGGGGCATTGGAGGATGGGAGAGTGCTATGAGGGGGCATTGGAGGATGGGAGAGTGCTATGAGGGGGCATTGGAGGATGGGAGAGTGCTATGAGGGGGCATTGGAGGATGGGAGAGTGCTATGAGGGGGCATTGGAGGATGGGAGAGTGCTATGAGGGGGCATTGGAGGATGGGAGAGTGCTATGAGGGGGCATTGGAGGATGGGAGAGTGCTATGAGGGGGCATTGGAGGATGGGAGAGTGCTATGAGGGGGCATTGGAGGATGGGAGAGTGCTATGAGGGGGCATTGGAGGATGGGAGAGTGCTATGAGGGGGCATTGGAGGATGGGAGAGTGCTATGAGGGGGCATTGGAGGATGGGAGAGTGCTATGAGGGGGCATTGGAGGATGGGAGAGTGCTATGAGGGGGCATTGGAGGATGGGAGAGTGCTATGAGGGGGCATTGGAGGATGGGAGAGTGCTATGAGGGGGCATTGGAGGATGGGAGAGTGCTATGAGGGGGCATTGGAGGATGGGAGAGTGCTATGAGGGGGCATTGGAGGATGGGAGAGTGCTATGAGGGGGCATTGGAGGATGGGAGAGTGCTATGAGGGGGCATTGGAGGATGGGAGAGTGCTATGAGGGGGCATTGGAGGATGGGAGAGTGCTATGAGGGGGCATTGGAGGATGGGAGAGTGCTATGAGGGGGCATTGGAGGATGGGAGAGTGCTATGAGGGCGTGATGGGAGAGTGCTATGAGGGGGTGATGGTATTATTGATCGGTGATCGGCTGATTGGATGGTATTATTGATCGGTGATTGGATGGTATTAGTGATCGGCTGATTGGATGGTATTATTGATCGGTGATCCGCTGATTGGATGGTATTATTGATCGGTGATTGGATGGTATTATTGATCGCTGATTGGATGGTATTATTGATCGGTGATTGGATGGTATTATTGATCGGTGATTGGATGGTATTATTGATCGGTGATTGGATGGTATTATTGATCGGTGATTGGATGGTATTATTGATCGGTGATTGGATGGTATTATTGATCGGTGATTGGATGGTATTATTGATCGGTGATTGGATGGTATTATTGATCGGTGACTCGTGTCTCTGCAGACAAAACATTGAGGAATTGCTGGACATCTTCCATGAGCAGGTCAGCGTGTGCCTTAAGAATGAGGTAAGAATGATTGGCAGGAACTGTCTGAAATCCTCTGCGCTACAAAGCCCCGCCCTCCGCTCTCCTTCTATAATATGATGGAGCGCGCTCAGCAGTCCCAAGTAAAAATCAGACGCTCGCTGTGGATTCTCGGTCCTATCTAATGCAGCGAGATCCCTTTATAGGACACACAGGCAGGAAGTGGCGGCCCCGACAGCCAATCAGTTCCTCAATACATTCACATCACACAGAGTCAGCCAATGAGACGCATGTATACATCTGAATGCACAATATCAAGGGGAGTATATGCTCGTGCACGTGAAACACACCGTGCACAGCTCTCAGCTGCTAGTGCATGTGAAACACAGCTCTCAGCTGCTAGTGCATGTGGATTCCGTGCACAGCTCTCAGCTGCTAGTACATGTGAAACACATCGTGCACAGCTCTCAGCTGCTAGTGCATGTGAAACACACCGTGCACAGCTCTCAGCTGCTAGTGCATGTGAATTCCGTGCACACTAGTTACCAATGAAAACCATGTGCTCTGGAATTCCCGCTAAAACACCACACCAAGGAACCGCGGACGCCGCTCCAACCAGACCCGCGCATGTACTCCCGCCACTGGCGCACATTCTACCAGGGACCGCTAAGAGATCAATGCCCAGCAGGATGATACTCCGGTTCTCATGACTGCGAGTTTATCTGCGGGGACGACGCCATATTATTTCCTGCGCCTTGATCAGACGCACCAAAAAGACACGAGCGCACGTTCCTTTCATAGAGGCGGATATGTGTCCGAAGTGATACCGCGTCCTTAAAGCCAATGTACCCACGCCAAGCCAATAAATCCGCGCATTACGCACGGGCCCTCGCCGCGTCCATACACTCGCTAAGAGGACACCGCTCCGCAACGCACATCAATCTCCCCAGGCCAACAGCCCAGCGCATAGCACATGGACCACAGCGGCCGCGTCTCCACGTCCACAGGAAGATATCCCCTCCATTGGTTTACACTCAGTGCTGATTAATCCCGCCCACGCCCCATAGAGCCCCGCCCACGCCCCCATA
>NW_017308404.1:199581-200086 GCF_000935625.1 Nanorana parkeri | reverse complement strand
GCCCCCATAGAGCCCCGCCCAGCAATCCCGACACTGAGAGACACGAGGACAATATTCACATCCTAATAACATTTCCACAAATCAGAATCTTTCCTGCGTCTTGGGCCGGGGTGCGAAGCGGTGATACCGGAGTGTCGCCATGGGAACATAAAGCCAAAAATGAGACTGAACTTCCCTCCGGACCGAGTCGCATTGTTCTGGGTCAGCGCAGGAAATGCCTTTTGCTCCTCGGTACCTCGGGTCCGTCCAGCGCCCGCTCGGGGGGTCTACAGCTAAGATTTATGGGGGGATGGAAAGCGTTGCACGCGGTCGGCCATATTGTGCCGCACATAGACTTGCGTCTGATTACACATTTCGGATCTGGACGCTGCGACCTGACGGAGCCACAAAATTGTCGCATCCGCGGAATAGAAGAGAACGATTCTGGAGAATCATGTCGCAGGATCAGCATATCTGCCCGTGTGTGGCGTCTGATTTGGTGGATGAGGGGCCTCCCCCCTTCCTG
>NW_017308404.1:198711-199391 GCF_000935625.1 Nanorana parkeri | reverse complement strand
CGGGGGTGCGCGTGCCTAACATACCGTGGCCGGGGCATGTGTTGGTCTGATTGTATGTTCCGCAGTCACATGACGCAATGCTAAAGTCGTCTCCTTTGACTTGTATGTAATGGGCTCGGCATAAAGCGTCACCTGCTATGGGGTCACCTCACGGGGTCACCTGCTTTGGGGTCACCTCACGGGGTCACCTGCTTTGGGGTCACCTCACGGGGTCACCTGATGTCTGATTCGGAGGCTGTGAACTTACCCCGGAGCCGCAGTGTAGAGGTATGCAGGACCTGGAAGGGCTATGCATGATGTATTGCTGTCGCTGCATGGGGTCTGTCGCTGCGCTTGGTGTAGATGTCGCATGGGGTCTGTCGCTGCGCTCGGTGTAGATGTCGCATGGGGTCTGTCGCTGCGCATGGTGTAGCCGTTGGATGGGGTCTGTCGCTGGGCTTGGTGTAGCCGTTGCATGGGGTCTGTCGCTGTGCTTGGTGTAGCCGTTGCATGGGGTCTGTCGCTGCGCTCGGTGTAGCCGTTGCATGGGGTCTGTCGCTGCGCTCGGTGTAGCCGTTGCATGGGGTCTGTCGCTGCGCTCGGTGTAGCCGTTGCATGGGGTCTGTCGCTGCGCTCGGTGTAGCCGTTGCATGGGGTCTGTCGCTGCGCTCGGTGTAGCCGTTGCATGGGGTCTGTCGCTG
>NW_017308404.1:197394-197711 GCF_000935625.1 Nanorana parkeri | reverse complement strand
GAGACACGAGGACAATATTCACATCCTAATAACATTTCCACAAATCAGAATCTTTCCTGCGTCTTGGGCCGGGGTGCGAAGCGGTGATACCGGAGTGTCGCCATGGGAACATAAAGCCAAAAATGAGACTGAACTTCCCTCCGGACCGAGTCGCATTGTTCTGGGTCAGCGCTGGAAATGCCTTTTGCTCCTCGGTACCTCGGGTCCGTCCAGCGCCCGCTCGGGGGGTCTACAGCTAAGATTTATGGGGGGATGGAAAGCGTTGCACGCGGTCGGCCATATTGTGCCGCACATAGACTTGCGTCTGATTACCACTT
>NW_017308404.1:195575-197283 GCF_000935625.1 Nanorana parkeri | reverse complement strand
CCCCCCCCCCCCCCCTGTGGGGGGAATTTTCTTGTCTGATGGCTGCTGATCCTCAGTGATGAGTGTGGCCCTGGGGGGCCCGTGCCTAACATACCGTGGCCGGTGCATGTGTTGGTCTGATTGTATGTTCCGCAGTCACATGACGCAATGCTAAAGTCGTCTCCTTTGACTTGTATGTAATGGGCTCGGCATAAAGCGTCACCTGCTATGGGGTCACCTCACGGGGTCACCTGCTTTGGGGTCACCTCACGGGGTCACCTGCTTTGGGGTCACCTCACGGGGTCACCTGATGTCTGATTATTGCAGAGTAACCCGTACAGAGCTGCCGACCAGATCATCAAATCGGTGAGAAGTATCTGCAAGACGGTGGACAGCGTGGAGACCCCGTCCATCACCGACTGCGTCAAGAAGCTGCGGAGGGCTGTGAACTTACCCCGGAGCCGCAGTGTAGAGGTATGCAGGACCTGGAAGGGCTATGCATGATGTATTGCTGTCGCTGCATGGGGTCTGTCGCTGCGCTTGGTGTAGATGTCGCATGGGGTCTGTCGCTGCGCTCGGTGTAGATGTCGCATGGGGTCTGTCGCTGCGCATGGTGTAGCCGTTGGATGGGGTCTGTCGCTGGGCTTGGTGTAGCCGTTGCATGGGGTCTGTCGCTGTGCTTGGTGTAGCCGTTGCATGGGGTCTGTCGCTGCGCTCGGTGTAGCCGTTGCATGGGGTCTGTCGCTGCGCTCGGTGTAGCCGTTGCATGGGGTCTGTCGCTGCGCTCGGTGTAGCCGTTGCATGGGGTCTGTCGTCTCAGTGATGAGTGTGGCCCTGGGGGGCCCGTGCCTAACATACCGTGGCCGGTGCATGTGTTGGTCTGATTGTATGTTCCGCAGTCACATGACGCAATGCTAAAGTCGTCTCCTTTGACTTGTATGTAATGGGCTCGGCATAAAGCGTCACCTGCTATGGGGTCACCTCACGGGGTCACCTGCTTTGGGGTCACCTCACGGGGTCACCTGCTTTGGGGTCACCTCACGGGGTCACCTGATGTCTGATTATTGCAGAGTAACCCGTACAGAGCTGCCGACCAGATCATCAAATCGGTGAGAAGTATCTGCAAGACGGTGGACAGCGTGGAGACCCCGTCCATCACCGACTGCGTCAAGAAGCTGCGGAGGGCTGTGAACTTACCCCGGAGCCGCAGTGTAGAGGTATGCAGGACCTGGAAGGGCTATGCATGATGTATTGCTGTCGCTGCATGGGGTCTGTCGCTGCGCTTGGTGTAGATGTCGCATGGGGTCTGTCGCTGCGCTCGGTGTAGATGTCGCATGGGGTCTGTCGCTGCGCATGGTGTAGCCGTTGGATGGGGTCTGTCGCTGGGCTTGGTGTAGCCGTTGCATGGGGTCTGTCGCTGTGCTCGGTGTTGCCGTTGCATGGAGTCTGTCGCTGCGCTTGGTGTAGCCGTTGCATGGGGTCTGTCGCTGTGCTTGGTGTAGCCGTTGCATGGGGTTTGTCGCTGCGCTTGGTGTTGCCATTGCATGTGGTCTGTCGCTGCGCTTGGTGTTGCCATTGCATGGGGTCTGTCGCTGCGCTTGGTGTTGCCGTTGCATGGGGTCTGTCACTACAAGGGGCGTGTTGCTGCGTGTTTGCTGTATCTGATGGTTCCTTTGTCTGCATTGCTCTGATTTTAGGGGCCCTCCAGTCCTCTCCCGGAATGTAGCCG
>NW_017308404.1:195096-195497 GCF_000935625.1 Nanorana parkeri | reverse complement strand
GTCCCCCCCCCCCCCCCCCAATACCGCAGCGGGAAATCTGTGCGGCCTGTTGCATGGTTTGTACTCACGGTTTGTGCATTGAATGCAGGTATTCCAGAGACTGAGAGTCCTCTGCAGGAGAGCTTACAGCACCTGACGATGGCGGTCCACAAGCTGCTGCAACTTCACTTCTCTTCCTGTAACGCCGCCATGGACCCCGGTAATAGCCGGACGGTGAAGGAGGCGCGCGGGTCCGCTGACCATCTCCAGTTCACGATATTCGCTGCTCATGGCATCCCCACCGGCTGGGTGTCCAGGTAAGGTCGCCTGCGACTCCTCGGTGATGCGTTCCCGCTGATTGCAGCGGTGCGTTCAGTGGTAGCGGGCCGATCGCAGCTCTTAGGGTGATGTCCGGCCTTCAG
>NW_017308404.1:189781-194340 GCF_000935625.1 Nanorana parkeri | reverse complement strand
CGGGGGCCTCAGATGTCTGTGGTGAGGGGACTCTGTACCCATACCATATCGCTTCTCCTCTCCGCTTCTGATTGGCCGCTTCTCCTCTCCGCTTCTGATTGGCCGCTTCTCCTCTCTTCTGTTTCAGCTTTGAGAAGTATTATTTAATGTGCTCCCTGCTGTACAATGGAAGAGATTTGTTCAAACCCGTTCAGTCCAAGAAAGTGGGAACGTACAAGAGCTTCTTCTACCTGGTGAAATGGGACGAGCTGTAAGTACCGGGGTGGCCCCCAGAGTGGCCCTCGCAGAGTCTCCTGTCCTCCAGTGTATGAGAGGGACAAACTATTGTAGATGTGGAGGGACGAGAGACGGGTTAGAACCCCTGGCAGCATTTTACTATTATAATAGAGATATTGAGGGCGGTGCATCCTGTTGCAAAGATAGGCAGTCAGGTGTTTATTGACCCTCCTATGAGGACCTCCGTTGGTGCTGGTGTCCCTGTTTGGGAGATTCACCCTCTGTGCTGTCTCTGCTTGTCCTGAAGGGGAGGACGGAGGTCACATAGAAGACTGAAGGGGAGGACGGAGGTCAGATAGAAGACTGAAGGGGAGGACGGAGGTCAGATAGAAGACTGAAGGGGAGGACGGAGGTCAGATAGAAGACTGAAGGGGAGGACGGAGGTCAGATAGAAGACTGAAGGGGAGGACGGAGGTCAGATAGAAGACTGAAGGGGAGGACGGAGGTCAGATAGAAGACTGAAGGGGAGGACGGAGGTCAGATAGAAGACTGAAGGGGAGGACGGAGGTCAGATAGAAGACTGAAGGGGAGGACGGAGGTCAGATAGAAGACTGAAGGGGAGGACGGAGGTCAGATAGAAGACTGAAGGGGAGGACGGAGGTCAGATAGAAGACTGAAGGGGAGGACGGAGGTCAGATAGAAGACTGAAGGGGAGGACGGAGGTCAGATAGAAGACTGAAGGGGAGGACGGAGGTCAGATAGAAGACTGAAGGGGAGGACGGAGGTCAGATAGAAGACTGAAGGGGAGGACGGAGGTCAGATAGAAGACTGAAGGGGAGGACGGAGGTCAGATAGAAGACTGAAGGGGAGGACGGAGGTCAGATAGAAGACTGAAGGGGAGGACGGAGGTCAGATAGAAGACTGAAGGGGAGGACGGAGGTCAGATAGAAGACTGAAGGGGAGGACGGAGGTCAGATAGAAGACTGAAGGGGAGGACGGAGGTCAGATAGAAGACTGAAGGGGAGGACGGAGGTCAGATAGAAGACTGAAGGGGAGGACGGAGGTCAGATAGAAGACTGAAGGGGAGGACGGAGGTCAGATAGAAGACTGAAGGGGAGGACGGAGGTCAGATAGAAGACTGAAGGGGAGGACGGAGGTCAGATAGAAGACTGAAGGGGAGGACGGAGGTCAGATAGAAGACTGAAGGGGAGGACGGAGGTCAGATAGAAGACTGAAGGGGAGGACGGAGGTCAGATAGAAGACTGAAGGGGAGGACGGAGGTCAGATAGAAGACTGAAGGGGAGGACGGAGGTCAGATAGAAGACTGAAGGGGAGGACGGAGGTCAGATAGAAGACTGAAGGGGAGGACGGAGGTCAGATAGAAGACTGAAGGGGAGGACGGAGGTCAGATAGAAGACTGAAGGGGAGGACGGAGGTCAGATAGAAGACTGAAGGGGAGGACGGAGGTCAGATAGAAGACTGAAGGGGAGGACGGAGGTCAGATAGAAGACTGAAGGGGAGGACGGAGGTCAGATAGAAGACTGAAGGGGAGGACGGAGGTCAGATAGAAGACTGAAGGGGAGGACGGAGGTCAGATAGAAGACTGAAGGGGAGGACGGAGGTCAGATAGAAGACTGAAGGGGAGGACGGAGGTCAGATAGAAGACTGAAGGGGAGGACGGAGGTCAGATAGAAGACTGAAGGGGAGGACGGAGGTCAGATAGAAGACTGAAGGGGAGGACGGAGGTCAGATAGAAGACTGAAGGGGAGGACGGAGGTCAGATAGAAGACTGAAGGGGAGGACGGAGGTCAGATAGAAGACTGAAGGGGAGGACGGAGGTCAGATAGAAGACTGAAGGGGAGGACGGAGGTCAGATAGAAGACTGAAGGGGAGGACGGAGGTCAGATAGAAGACTGAAGGGGAGGACGGAGGTCAGATAGAAGACTGAAGGGGAGGACGGAGGTCAGATAGAAGACTGAAGGGGAGGACGGAGGTCAGATAGAAGACTGAGGGGAAGGACGGAGGTCAGATAGAAGGTTGCTGTCTCCATAGTATAGATGGTTCTGTGGGATTTGGGATCTCTGTGGGATTTGGGATCTCTGTGGGATTTGGGATCTCTGTGGGATTTGGGATCTCTGTGGGATTTGGGATCTCTGTGGGATTTGGGATCTCTGTGGGATTTGGGATCTCTGTGGGATTTGGGATCTCTGTGGGATTTGGGATCTCTGTCTGGGATTTGGGATCTCTGTGGGATTTGGGATCTCTGTGGGATTTGGGATCTCTGTGGGATTTGGGATCTCTGTGGGATTTGGGATCTCTGTGGGATTTGGGATCTCTGTGGGATTTGGGATCTCTGTGGGATTTGGGATCTCTGTGGGATTTGGGATCTCTGTGGGATTTGGGATCTCTGTGGGATTTGGGATCTCTGTCTGGGATTTGGGATCTCTGTGGGATTTGGGATCTCTGTGGGATTTGGGATCTCTGTGGGATTTGGGATCTCGGTGGGATTTGGGATCTCTGTGGGATTTGGGATCTCTGTGGGATTTGGGATCTCTGTGGGATTTGGGATCTCTGTGGGATTTGGGATCTCTGTGGGATTTGGGATCTCTGTGGGATTTGGGATCTCTGTCTGGGATTTGGGATCTCTGTGGGATTTGGGATCTCTGTGGGATTTGGGATCTCTGTGGGATTTGGGATCTCGGTGGGATTTGGGATCTCTGTGGGATTTGGGATCTCTGTGGGATTTGGGATCTCTGTGGGATTTGGGATCTCTGTGGGATTTGGGATCTCTGTGGGATTTGGGATCTCTGTCTGGGATTTGGGATCTCTGTGGGATTTGGGATCTCTGTGGGATTTGGGATCTCTGTGGGATTTGGGATCTCTGTGGGATTTGGGATCTCTGTGGGATTTGGGATCTCTGTGGGATTTGGGATCTCTGTGGGATTTGGGATCTCTGTGGGATTTGGGATCTCTGTGGGATTTGGGATCTCTGTGGGATTTGGGATCTCTGTCTGGGATTTGGGATCTCTGTGGGATTTGGGATCTCTGTGGGATTTGGGATCTCGGTGGGATTTGGGATCTCTGTGGGATTTGGGATCTCTGTGGGATTTGGGATCTCTGTGGGATTTGGGATCTCTGTGGGATTTGGGATCTCTGTGGGATTTGGGATCTCTGTGGGATTTGGGATCTCTGTGGGATTTGGGATCTCTGTCTGGGATTTGGGATCTCTGTGGGATTTGGGATCTCTGTGGGATTTGGGATCTCGGTGGGATTTGGGATCTCTGTGGGATTTGGGATCTCTGTGGGATTTGGGATCTCTGTGGGATTTGGGATCTCTGTGGGATTTGGGATCTCTGTGTGGGATTTGGGATCTCTGTGGGATTTGGGATCTCTGTGGGATTTGGGATCTCTGTGGGATTTGGGATCTCTGTCTGGGATTTGGGATCTCTGTGGGATTTGGGATCTCTGTGGGATTTGGGATCTCGGTGGGATTTGGGATCTCGGTGGGATTTGGGATCTCTGTCTGGGATTTGGGATCTCTGTGGGATTTGGGATCTCTGTGGGATTTGGGATCTCTGTGGGATTTGGGATCTCTGTCTGTGGGATTTGGGATCTCTGTCTGTGGGATTTGGGATCTCTGTCTGTGGGATTTGGGATCTCTGTCTGTGGGATTTGGGATCTCTGGGATTTGGGATCTCTCGGTGACGCACGGTCCTCTGATCACGGATATCGGGGTTTCTCGTATGTTTTGTAGGATCATTTTCCCCATACAGATCGCACAGCTGCCATTAGAGTCCATCCTGCAGCTCCGCCTCTACGGCATCCTGAATCCCAGCGGCGGGAGCTCCCCGGACTCCAACAAGCAGAGGAAGGGACCGGAGATGTTGGGACAAGTGTCCTTACCGCTGTTCAGCTTCAGGAGGTAAGTGATGGATGAGGTGTTCCTGTACATGGAGATCTGTGCGGGGGATGTTACCGGACAGAATGGCCCCTTCCTGCCGATCCCCATCAATCAGAGAGTGTCATGGCCGCATTGGGTGGAGCAGGCGGTCTCCTTTTCTATGTGACGGGATGACTCCCGGCAGAAGTCACTCTGATATGTTTCTGTTCTCTAAACTCTTCGATGCGGCCAGGGAGGACTTCTATCCAGATCACCCAGAAACGGACCAACAGCGGGTACCATTCATTGGACAATGGTGGGTGGAGGCGGAGCTATTTATTGTGCACCTGGCACTGGGAGAGCTGTCCAAGGGCACAGTGCAGGGCCAGATTTACTCCCCCTGGGGGGCGTATTGTGGAACCTGGCCTTAGGGCGGGGCTAGTTTACATTTTTTTTTTTTTTT
>NW_017308404.1:186232-188490 GCF_000935625.1 Nanorana parkeri | reverse complement strand
CGCGCCGTGATTGGCTGGCGGCCGCACACTACGGAGCCGGTGGGCGGAGCCTCGGGCCGCCCCCGTCGTGATTGGACGGCGGCGGACACCTTACACCGGCGCCCGCAACTTCCCCACAAGGTCACCGCTGCCGGGCCTGGCACAGTGGATTCTGAAGAGTAAGCGCTGCTTGTGGCACCTTCTCATTGGATGATCTCTGTGATCTGACAGGTTCACTTTATGAGATCCGTAGTTCAGAGAAGGAGACAGAGTCCGGCCCACCGATAACGAAGTGCACAGACGCACTAAGCACACAGAGATCTATGAGTATTGCATGATGAGTGTTTCCGGACCTTCCATGTTCTGAACCAGTTCTTTCCTTCTTCCAGAACTCTGACATGTGGAACCAAACTTCTGAACCTGTGGACGTCCTTCCAGTCTGGTGCCGGGCCGGGAAGCGGGGGCAGGAGGACCATGCCAATGCAGAAGCTGGTCATGCAGGTGAGTGTATTCCCGGGGGGGAATCTGATTGGCAGATCCTGGTGCGGTCATACACGGTGAGATCGGAGGAGGTCATCCGGGGTCATAGACAAACCAATCTGACAATTCATGGAAAACGTTCCATTGGATGAAATACTCTGCCGGCCATTTATGAACATTTCAAGGGGTTTAGTCATTGCAGAGCTTCTGCCCCGCGGAGGCGGATATCTGCTGTCCAGGCTCCTCCCCCTCTGTGCTGGGATTGGTGGCAGCCCTGTGGGGGGGTGGATTATAATACACACGTCTCCCCCCGGGTTTTCTCCTGGAATCTCCCTCACAGACTTTCTTCCCAATTCCGCGGAATGGGATCTTGCCGAGGGATGCGGTGCTGAGATTTCTGCTCCTCTATTCAGGTGGATTTCCCGTCTCCGGCTTTCGATATCGTGCACAGAGCTCCCGATGCGACGAGCTGCAGCATGCCGCAGAGCATCGAGACACTGGACAAGGATGCCAAGAACAGGCTGCTGACTCTCCTCTCCAAAGAGGCCGTGTCTGGGTAAGAGGCCGGTGACCCCTCATCGGCTGTATAGTGATTGTGTCCCCGATATCCGGGACTTACTGTGCGTGTGTCCGGGCAAAAACGTCACATAGAGTACAGATCAGCAATACCCGTCTGTGTGCTGGACACCCGGGGAGCTCCTAACTTCCTGTTTAAGCTTGCAACAGTCTACTGCCCTGAATCCCAAGAAGTGGTGTCACCTTCTATACCATTGATGGTGTACCCGTAGTATTATCTATAGCGCTGGTGATAGTCCTAAGGCCGGGTTCCCACCGGAGCGTATTACAGGCCGTAGGAACGCGCTACAAAACGCCCTCCGCCCAAAGAAGTACAGGAGATTATTTGGGGCGTATTTGCCGCGCTTATCCATTGGGATACTGCCAGATAGCCCCCGGAAACGCGCGTTTGTCGCGCATTTCTTTTACCGTAAAAACGTGCGGCATGAAACGCATGTTCCGTACGCCTAGGTGTGAACCCGGCCTAATACTCCCTGGGACCCCCTCCATCCCGGAACGGAGACTTTGTTCCCTCCTCTGACGTCGTTATATTGCAGGTTATCGAAAGAAGACAAATCCCTTCTGTGGGAGAAACGTCACTACTGCTACCAGAACCGAACCAGCCTTCCCCGGATCCTGGCCAGCGCCCCCAAATGGGACATGTCCTACCTGGCCGACATCTACTCCCTACTGCGCTCCTGGCTGCCTCTGACCCCGCTCTCTGCGCTGGAGCTGCTGGACTCCAGGTGAGCCACATGGGTAACATAAGCTGCTGCGTAGTATGGAGCCTGCTGATCCCCGTACGGACCCCTCAGGCCCGGATACATTGAACTGGTTTCATATGGTTCTGTGAGGTCACTGTGCCACCCTGAGGGCTTGTTCACACGACGTCCGGATTCTGTCCGGACCAGAACCGTGCGCTCCTGCACCCCAAATGCATCCCAATGTCTGCCTATGTGTTTTATGGGTTACAGTTCTCACCAGCGCAGAAAAAATACTGCATGTCACATTTTCTCCGGTCCGGAAACGCACGAACGCGTCAAAAACGCACTGCAGTTAGCTGACAGCCCCACTCCACAAAGAACTGGAACGCATCGGGAACGCGGTACAAAACGCGTTGCACGCATAGCACCGCGTCTGCAGATCTGCCCCAGAAAAATGGTGTGAACAAGCCCTGAGGAAGGGACCCGGCGTGGCCCCGAAACGTTGGCTGTATGACCAATGTGCGTTCTCTGACCCCGGGC
>NW_017308404.1:183124-186142 GCF_000935625.1 Nanorana parkeri | reverse complement strand
GGATCCAGGACGGCATGAGCGACGATGAGTTGGTGGATCTGCTGCCGCAGTTTGTACAGGTGGGATAGGAGTCGGGGGAGGAGCCTGCGATGGTTGTGTGTTATGGGAATGGATTCTAATTGGTCGGTTTCTTGCTTCCTGTAGGCGTTAAAACATGAGATCTACCTGGATAATGCGCTGGTGCGCTTCCTACTGTCCCGCTCTCTGGGAAATATCCGAGTGGCACACTATTTATACTGGTGAGTGTTCCCTGCCGCCGCCGCCGAACAAAATCCATTTCTTTTATTTTTAGATTATTGAAATTCTGAAGCATTTTTATCTCTCGGCCCAGAAATGTTCCATCCTCGTCCCGCTAAAAATAAACCTTGTGACTGAATCCCGCGGACAGGCCGGAGAGCGCCAGGGAGAAACATTAACCCTTCGTGGCATGATGGCGGGATGGTCTGGCCACAGCGGGAGGGGCACTGACTCATGTCAGTCAGAAAGCGGCAATTTTGGGGCTTTCATGAAAAAAATGCTGATTTTCTAATTTGTCTTAAAGGAGAACTATGAGGGGGGAGAGGGGGAGGGGCTTCTCACTCACCTCATAGTTCAGGGCGACGTGTGACAATGAGACTGTCACAGGTCGGCTCAGTAGATCGGGAGGTGAGAGAGCACATACCGGCGTTCGCTCACCTCTCGATCCTGTCATGGCTCTCTGCCGTGACAGGGGAGGGGCTGGATTGCCCCCTCCGATCCTCCAGCGCTGTCTGGCGGAACGGACGGGGGAGGGGGCGGGTACAGCCTCTAGATTGGCAGAGCCAGCTGTCACTCACGCAGCTGGGCGGATCCAGACATAATTGTCGGGATCCGCTGCGGCGTCTCAGTATACCGCGAGCTGTATCTCCCTATATACTGAGCCTAGGGTGACGGGAGGACGCTAGTTTGTGTCCCCATGTGACCCTGAGGAGAACTATGGGGGAAAGCCTTTAAGAAGCAGCCAAATGATAATTGATACATCGATCAGCCATAACATTATCACCACTGAGAGGTGAACGAGTCTGAGGTGATGACTCCGCCTCCAAATTCTCCGGATCTCAGTCCAATCGATCATCTGTGGGATGTGCTGGAGAAACAAGTCCGATCCATGGAGGCCGATCACCCCACAACTTACAGGATCTGCTGCTGACGGCTCGGTGCCGGATACCCCAGCACACCTCCAGAGGTCTAGAGGAGTCCGTGCCTGGAGGGGTCAGGAGAAGGGGAACCTACCCAATAGGGGGGTCATCCAGATACCACAGCATGTCTCTGCGTGGAGGCAGCTGCGTCTCTGCGTGGAGGTCTCTGCGGTGAAGCCGCTGCGTCTCTGCGTGGAGGCGGCTGGGTCTCTGCGTGGAGGCAGCTATCTTGGTAGGGGATCAGGGCTCATAAATTCCGGGTCCACTCCTGCGGTCCAGTGACCACACTTCAGGTACTTCAGTGAACTTGGCTTTGTGTTTCAGGCTGTTGAAGGACTCTCTGAATGATCTGCACTTTGGGAGCCGCTATGAGAAGATTCTCGGAGTTCTTCTCTCCATCATTGGGAAAGGATTGCGACAGGAACTGGAGAAACAGACCAGACTCACCCAAGTTCTGGGTGTCGTGGCGGAGAAGGTCCGGCAAGCGAATGGTTCTGCGAGACAAGTAAGATTATTAGTGTCTATATCCATGGAGGTGATAATAGTGTGTGCGTGTGCTGTGTGTGTGCGTGTGCTGTGTGTGTGCGTGTGCTGTGTGTGTGTGTGTGCGTGTGCTGTGTGTGTGCGTGTTCTGTGTGCTGTGCGTGTGCTGTGTGCTGTGTGTGTGCGTGTTCTGTGTGTGTGCGTGTTCTGTGTGTGTGCGTGTGCTGTGTGTGCGTGTGCGTATGCTGTGTGTGCGTGTGCGTATGCTGTGTGTGCGTATGCTGTGTGTGTGTGTGTGCGTATGCTGTGTGTGCGTATGCTGTGTGTGTGCGTATGCTGTGTGTGTGTGCGTATGCTGTGTGTGTGCGTATGCTGTGTGTGGACCTTTCACAGGGTTGGTGCCGCACAGACACATTAGGAAGTTTCCCTTTTCCTGTCCCCATAACTTCTCTCATCCTCACCGGGAGCATTTCCCTGTCTTGAGGTTCCGGATCAGTTTCCTGCAGCTTTGTATGAAAAGAAAGCCAGCGGAATGCGGGCCCCCAGTACAGACTGGTTCTGACCCAGTGGAGATCCAATGATCAGTCCTTCCTGTGTATTGGAAGATCCTCGGGAAGGGTGACGTCTTGTTGGGCTGAGGAGGAGTCCGGGGCACCCTGCCGGCGCAGACACTTTGGTCGTAGGACTCTCGTCTCCCAATGAACCTCCTTCGCTATCACCGCAGCATTGGGCCGGAGGGGGTCATGTGATCAGACAAAACTACGGCTGTGCAGCGCCATCATCCCTCGAGGAGGGATCGGGCGGCATGACACAACTTCACGTTGCGGCCTTGTCTGCGCCGTACATCCCAGGTATAGACAGTCCGCAGGCAGACTACCGAGCCCCCGGGGGAAGAGTCCCTACACCCAGAGGGGTTCCCGGTCTGTCACATGTGCAGCACACAGGATGAGGCCCTTCTGGCCTCCAAACCGCATGTCTTGTTTCCAGGTACAGGGATCCCATAGCGGAGGCAGTGGCTGCTCTGGTGGCTCTGTTGGGTCAGTACACCATTGCCGGATCCACATTGGTATGCGTGGAAATGTTTATGAGGACTTGTGTTGAGTTGCTGCCACATAAGGAGCTGCTCAGGTGCGGCTAGGCCGGGCTTCACGTATGTTACATGTATGTTAGTGACGGGAGTGCTGTGTTTTCTCTGTTCCGCCAGATTGTCCTCCAGGAGGGGATGGAACGGGTCCAGCTTCTGTTCCGGAAGAACAAGATCCGTTTACCGCTCAGTCCAAGTCTGGAGGCCAAAGAGCTGAATGTGAAGGTCAGTCCGGCAGATAAACAGACGCGGGGGGGCTGAGCTCTGTATGTTACACAGTGCATGCTCTGGGGG
>NW_017308404.1:180934-182849 GCF_000935625.1 Nanorana parkeri | reverse complement strand
AATGTATCCATATGTATTATATTCCATGTAGCGGCATCATGCAGTGTGATACTTTGTATTCTATGTGTGGCAGTCGCTCGGATCGAATTAGAACTACAGACACAACATAATCCTACTTTGTAAAGGAGTCTGATAGGAGTTCTGAGTTGTGGGGAGTGTTTGTGTAGTTTGTGCGGACTGTGTGCACCTCTGAGTGTCTCCGAGCGGCGGCCATTTTGTATGCAGCGCTGCATGTTGTCTCATCGCATTAAATTCATACAAATTCCGGACCGTCGTTCTGTATTCGGTGTCCCCTTTCCTCCCCGCAGGCGTGCTCCTTCTTCAGTTCCAACGCCGTTCCCCTAAAAGTGACCATGGTGAGCGCCGATCCGCTGGGGGAGGAAATCAACTCCATGTTCAAGGTGCGGAGTATTTCTGACTGGTTGCCGTAGGTGAGGTTTGCCGCGTCCGCGTCTCAGTCCCGCGTTTTCTGTCTTGTAGGTCGGAGAAGATTTGCGTCAGGACATGTTGGCTCTGCAGATGATAAAGATGATGGACAAGTTGTGGCTACAGGAAGGTCTGGACATGCGGATGGTCCTCTTTAAATGTCTCTCCACTGGTAAAGACAGAGGTGGGTTTCCCTGGATGTCATGTGACCTTCTGTGTGGGGGAGGTGTTCCCTTAAAGTGGAGCTCCAGCTGGAACCGTGACTAGGCGCCGGTGAGGAAATCTATGGAAGAATACATTGCAGATACGGGGTAACAGGAAGTTAAGCTCACATCAGTGCCCTGGGTGTCACCAGGAAATGCATTGAGGGGAAATCTCCCCCGTGATTTGTACACGAGACCTGTGTTGGAGTGCGGCCCTTTAATTACGGATGCGCTGATACTAGTATCGGTATCGGTGCTGATTCCCAGTATTTGGGCGAGTACTCGTAGTGGCCCCAATGCTCCGATACCTAGCACGAGTACTTCCTGTATTAGCAAGCGCGGCAGCGCGGCATTACACGCTGCCCGGCTTCCTGATTGGCCAGGAAGCGCCTCCATGCTCCCTCGTCACTTGTGATCAGGAAGCCGGGCGCCGTGTAATGACGCGCTGCCCGGCTTTTTGATTGGTCGGGAAGCTGGCCTCGTGAGGTTACCTTTAGTATGTCCAGCCTGTCACCTCCTGAGCCGTTTGGCCGGCCAATCAGGAAGCCGGGCGCCGTGTAATGACGCGACGCCCTGCTTTCTGATTGGCCGGGAAGCCGGCTTCATGCTCCCTCGTCATCTCATGACGAGGGAGCCGGCCTCCCGGCCAATCATAAAGCAGGGCGTCGCGTCATTACACGGCGCCCGGCTTCCCGATTCTCCGGCTGGGTACCGGAGGAAGGGCGCGTTCTGGCTGGAGAGGCCCCGGGGTGACGGGCTGCACATACTAAGGTGAGGGGGGACTTTATCGTTAATCGGGAGGCCGGGTGGCGACTCTTTGCATGCCGCCCGGCTTCCTGAACGGGACTTCCGGCACTCGGTAATTGGTGTCGGCGAGTACGGAAAAAAAATGATCGGTACCAACATAGCGGTATCGGTGCGTCCTTAGTTTTAATGTTCCCATTGTGGGCCGTGCACCTTCATAGATGCGAGTGGGGGATGGTGTTATACTGCAATAAAACCCGACAGATGATGTGGAATAATAGCAATGATTGGGTCGGAGTTCCTCTTTAATGAGCAGGCCACACATTAGCAGATTTCCGGGCCTTGTCGGCGGTGATTTCATCTCCTTTGTATGCGACCTCATGCGTTCCTCTCCTGCACACGAGGGAAGGATGCATGTCGGGAGGTTTTTATATGACTGAACCCCTCGCACTCGGTTCCAGGTCTGGTGGAGCTGGTTCTGTCTTCTGACACCCTGAGGAAGATCCAGGTGGAATATGGATTGACCGGTTCCTTCCAGGATT
>NW_017308404.1:180002-180505 GCF_000935625.1 Nanorana parkeri | reverse complement strand
GGGAATAGGGATTGCCCGGTTCCTTCCGGAAAAAGCCGCTGGCAGAGTGGCTGAGGAAGTATAACCCGTCCGAGGAGGAATACGAGAAGGTAATGGAATCCGCCGGATGATCTGCTCATCGGAGGACAGCGGGTGATGGGAGGTCGGCCTCTCTCGGAATGACAGGTTCTCTTTATATGTTTAGGCATCGGAGAACTTCATCTACTCCTGTGCCGGGTGCTGCGTGGCCACCTATGTGCTCGGCATCTGCGACCGCCACAACGACAACATCATGCTGCGCGCCACCGGTCACATGTTTCACATCGACTTCGGGAGGTTCCTGGGACACGCTCAGATGTTCGGAAGCTTCAAGAGGTAAAACATGTCAGTGGCGTGTTCTTCGTCTGTAACGTGTTGGCGGCTTCATCAGAACCGATAATAATGAATCCCGCTGTGCCCGGAGATCTTCTGTGGCTGCCGGGGGCTCAGTGTCCCTGGGGGGGGGTCTGTCTGCCCCTGAACAG
>NW_017308404.1:177594-178819 GCF_000935625.1 Nanorana parkeri | reverse complement strand
CACATTTATCACATGATGGCGATCTCCTACTGGAAGTCTCTGCTCTGCTGTACAAGTCACATGTATAGGGATCACTCCTGGTGTAGACGTCAGTTACTGTGGGGATGGTAGTCCCTTGTCCTAATTGTCCATTGGGGATGTAGTCCTACTAATTGGTGTCACTTCCTGCAGTGGCACCGCGAGTCATACGGATGAATATTTCACAAAGCCGGGACACAGGGATAGGGATCAGGAGGATAAACCATGTGACTGTCATTTTTAAAGGAGAACTATGAGGGGGGAGGGGCTTGTCACTCACCTCATAGTTCTAGCCGACCTGTGACAATGAGACTGTCACTCAGTAGATCGGGAAGTGAGGGAACACATACCGGCGTTCGCTCACCTCTCGATCCTGTCACTGCTCTCTGGATTCCCCCCCTCCCCGCTCCGATCCTCCAGCGCTGACTGGCGGAACGGACGGGGGAGGGGGCGGGTACAGCTGGCTCTGCCTCTAGATAGGCGGAGCCAGCTGTCAGTCACGCAGCTGGGCGGATCTCGGCATAATTGTCGGGATCCGCTCCGGCTGCGGCGTCTCGGTATACCGCGAGCTGTAGCTCCCTATATACTGAGCCTAGGGTGACGGGAGGACGCTAGTTTGTGTCCCCATGTGACCCTGAGGAGAACTATGGGGGAAAAGCCCTGACCTCGGAGTTCTCCTTTAAATCTCATTGGAGAGAAAATAAGGATCCTTATCCGGCTGTGTTGGCTTTGTGAATGGAGACTCCTGATGATCCTGGAGGATGTTGGGGGTTGTTGTCTTCTCACCATCTCACATGTGGCTGTTATATGAAGCAGGAAGGTGATAGTCCGTGGAATGTACGCGTTCTGATGGGACATTTCTCGGTGTGATGTGAAGAATGTGGGATTCCCGTCACTTCCAGAGTCTGCGCATTGTATTCAGAGCCGGCTTCCTGCCCCGGTGACCCGTCACCCTTCCTCCTCTGATATGGATCTCCTCCATGTGATTTCCGTGTTTTCTCTCCGAGTATTTGAAGGTTTTTGTTGTTTGTTTGTAGGGATCGCGCTCCCTTCGTCCTGACCTCAGACATGGCCTACGTCATCAATGGAGGAGAGAAGCCCACCAGCCGCTTCCAGCTGTTCGTGGACCTGTGCTGCCAGGCCTACAACCTGCTCAGGAAACACGCCAACCTTTTCCTCAACCTGCTGTCCCTGGTCAGTACTCCCC
>NW_017308404.1:176002-177148 GCF_000935625.1 Nanorana parkeri | reverse complement strand
GAGACCCCGGACCTCCCGAACTTCCTGTCTCTGGTCAGTACTTCCCCTCCCCCCCCCCCCCAAGAGACCCCAGACCTCCCGAACTTCCTGTCTCTGGGATTGTGCTCTGCCGGGTCTGTAATGAGCGGGTTCAGCACCGGGACACCCATTTCAGTCAGGTCTCCACCACAGAAACCACCGGAGCAGAAGATTGGTGGCCTGATGGAAAATGGCGCTCTGCTCTGAGATACATGTGAACAGGAATCACCTCAATGAGTGTTGTCAGTGACCCCTTTGGGGAGATTTCCTCACTTCCTGTCCCAGTGACATGCTTCGGGTATCCTCTAAGTGAGGGAAGTCTTCCTGGCACGGCAATAAAAACCTGGCAGAGTCTCTAATAACCATGCCACGCTCTTCTTACACATATATGTGGTCTGTGACTTCTTTGTGGATTTCCATTCACTTCCTGTCCTGGTGACGCAAAGTGACGGCAAATCTCCCCAAATAGCCAACAGAGATTCCAGCCCCTCCCCCGCTCCATCCAAACCTGAATAACGTGGACTGCCATTGGCTGCGTTTCCTTTCTGATCGGTGATTCCTTCTTCTCTGTCACGTGTTACTCTTCAGATGACTTCCTCCGGACTGCCGGAACTTACCGGGATTCAGGACCTCAAGTATGTCCACGATGCTCTGCAGCCTCTAGCCTCGGATGCGGAGGCCACCATCTTCTTTACCAGGTGAGTGACCATGTGTGCCGCGGATCAGATACCCCGAGTGGTGGCACTTTTTGACATTGACTCTAGAGCTGCAGCTAACGATTATTTTCAAAATCGATTAGTTAGCCGATTATTAAGTTCGATTAATCGGTTAATCGGATAAAAAAATAAAATACATTTTTAAATGGCTCCAGTGATGGGACTTCTAGTTTGTATTGAGGTTGTAGTCCATCACAGGAGCGAGCCTGGAGCGGTGGAGTAAAAAAGAAAAAAAAACTGGGGAGTGCAATATAGTGACATGGAAAGTGTAAAATTATACAGCACAGCAATACAGAATGGCACTACATAACCCAGCAATACATTATAGAGCACCATGTGGGGGGGGGGGAGGGGGAAGACTTACCTGGGCAGTCTTCAAGCAACTTGCTTCTGAGACCGGGCCGGCCTGTCG
>NW_017308404.1:173829-175037 GCF_000935625.1 Nanorana parkeri | reverse complement strand
GACCCGTGTGGGGGGGGGGGGGGGGGAAGACTTACCTGAGCAGTCTTCCAGCAACTTGCTTCTGAGATCGGGCCTGTCTGTCGGCGGCTGTCATCACCTCACGCCTGCTCCTCCTTACTTCTCCCCACGTCCCTGTGCCAATCGTGGATGTGGGCCGGCGGGGAGGAGGTGCGGCGTGTGGTTGCGGGCAGCGGCAAGCGTGCGGTGGGGAGGAGGTACGGCGCGCAGCGTGTGTGGAGCCGTGAACAGGGCCAACTAATCGGAAGTCAATTCATCGATGATTGAAAAAGTTGTCAACTTTTTCAATAATCGATTTTAGTCGATTAGTTGTCGCAGCCCTAAATGACTCCGTCTTCTTTCTCCAGGTTAATCGAGTCCAGCTTGGGGAGCGTGGCAACAAAGTTCAATTTCTTCATCCACAACCTGGCCCAGCGCTTCTCGGGGGTCCCCGTGAACGACGAGGCGATTCTTTCCTTCTCCCCGAAGACGTATTCTATAAAGCAGGACGGACGCATCCGCGAGGCCACCATCTTCACCTACCACAAGAGATACAACCCCGACAAATACTATGTGAGTGTCCACGCTGCCGGCGCATTGTTTGGGGTTATAAATCGGGGTAAGGGTCGGTCCACGCAGACGTGGTCAGGAAGGGTTAAATGTTTTTGGGGGGGGAGAACAGATGCCGCAATCTGCCCCCTGCTGGACACCACAGTACTGTTCATGAGCCGTGCTGAATGTGGTGCCGATCCAGCGCAGCCGCCACCCTCGGGGGGCCACAAATATTACTCCCGCAGCCACGCTTTCAATTACACACAAATGCCCATCAGATTCAACTGTCACTGGAACCGTCAGACCCGCCTCCCGTCATCCGCGTTGTCTGGTATCCCCGGCGTGGCAGCCTCATGTTACTATAGAATATCCCGGTGATGATATTTGGGGGAGTTTTGGCACCAATAGTAAAACTAGTGTTTGTTCAATGTGCCACAAATCCTGCGCCACGAGGTACGGCACCAGGTTATGGTCACAGAGCATGAGATGCTGATCTGGGTCAGGTGATCAGTATCAGACTTCATCAATCTTAGGGGACACAAGAATTCAGATACAGTCGGGTTATACTGGAGGATGATCGGATACTGGTAAACCAAAATTGGTGGCCCAGCCCAGTGTAAGCCCCGCCCCCCAGTCCACGCCCCCCCGTCCACGCCGAT
>NW_017308404.1:171359-173082 GCF_000935625.1 Nanorana parkeri | reverse complement strand
CCCCTCTCGTCTCCTGAGTAACATTCTGACACTTTGGGTGATTTGGACACCGCGACTGGATGGCCATTTGAGGAAGATTTAGCTGAACACCACGGCAGTGTCAGTCATCAGTCATGGAGGAGGAACCGGAAGTTCCACCACATCAAGAGAGGTTCTAAAGATTCTGGTCAGGACTTCCCATTCCAGGTTGTTTGTCATTTACATCCAAGACGTGGCCAGTGAGCAAGCAGACCACCTCAGCCGGCAGCTCCTGGCCCCGGAGGAGTGGTCCCCATACTCCTGAGGTCTTCCGGTGTAACGGAGAGGGATGCTGAATGGGAACCTCCAGGTTTGTCTCCTCCGGTGGAAGCATTGGACGCTCTGGAGAGTCCGTGGGATAAGGACGGCCTTATACGTCTTCCTCATCTGCTCGGCACAGTCAAGATGGAGGGCACCCTGGTGGTCCTCATAACTGTGGACTGGCCCAGGAGGATGCGCTCCTCTGACTTGATCAGACTCCCGGCAGGAGCTCCACGGACTCTTCCAGAATGTTCAGAGCTACTGTCTCAGGTCTCCGCCCGCGGGTAAGTCCAGATTCTTCCATACAAAGGCGTCTCCCAACTGGCGGTTCCCGCAATGCTAAAAGCGTGGAAGTCCTGCAAGGTCCCCCATCCCACCTGGAAGATGCCACATACATTCATACCAGAACATTCTCCATGGGACAAATGGGTCCAGATTAGCATTTGGACCCGTGTACCATGATGGGTCAGATCTTTGCACTGGCCATCTTCTTCCAGTGACACTGGCCATCTTCTTCCAATGTTGGCTTCCCATTCTTTGATCAAGGCCTCTGTGCCGGGTGTGTGTCATAACCCGTCTGTATCTGAATTCCTGTGTCCTTCAATCAACTCCAAGAAATAGATTGTGAGCAAAAATATCCCTTTTCCGGGTGTGATGAGCGGCTCGTGAGATCTTCTCCAGAGTCACCGTACACCAATGAGGATTCACCACTAATACCTGCCCTGTGTGATCGTCATGTGTGATCGCCGTGTGCCCTGTGTGATCGTCATGTGTGATCGCCGTGTGCCCTGTGTGATCGCCGTATTTGTGTTTCCTCTTAGATTTATGTAGTGAGAGTTGTACGGGACGTTCAGGATGAATCTGCCTTCATTTTCCGTACATTTGATGAGTTCCAGGAGCTGCACAACAAGCTGAGCATTCTCTTCCCGCTCTGGAAGCTGCCGGGGTAAGTGTTGGCTCTGTTCTTTCTCATGGTGGGTAATGGGGGGATGAGTGTCGGCTCTGTGTGATCCCTCGGGGATTAGTGTTGGCTGCGCCTGGGCTCTCTCGGGGTTGGTATGGATTGTCGAGTGTTGGCTCCGCCTGGGCTCTATCGGGGTTGGTATGGATTGCTGAGTGTTGGCTCCGCCTTGGCTCTCTTGGGGTTGGTATGGATTGTTGAGTGTTGGCTCTCTCGGGGTTGGTATGGATTGCTGAGTGTTGGCTCTCTCGGGGTTGGTATGGATTGCTGAGTGTTGGCTCTCTCGGGGTTGGTATGGATTGTTGGCTCCGCTTTGGCTCTCTCGGGGTTGGTAAAGGATGAAGCTGTAGAGGTTCCTCTATACCAGTCTTGCTCCGTCAGTCAGTGGCCGCAGCGATGTCTCAGATAACTGGCGTGTCCTGACTCTGAGTCTTTGGGGACATCTCTCTCTCTCTCTCTCTCTCTCTCTCTCTCTCTCTCTCT
>NW_017308404.1:170742-171060 GCF_000935625.1 Nanorana parkeri | reverse complement strand
CGTCTTGGCTCTCTTGGGGTTTGTAGGGATTGTTGAGTGTTGGCTCTCTCGGGGTTGGTATGGATTGCTGAGTGTTGGCTCTCTCGGGGTTGGTATGGATTGCTGAGTGTTGGCTCTCTCGGGGTTGGTATGGATTGTTGGCTCCGCTTTGGCTCTCTCGGGGTTGGTAAAGGATGAAGCTGTAGAGGTTCCTCTATACCAGTCTTGCTCCGTCAGTCAGTGGCCGCAGCGATGTCTCAGATAACTGGCGTGTCCTGACTCTGAGTCTTTGGGGACATCTCTCTCTCTCTCTCTCTCTCTCTCTCTCTCTCTCTCTCT
>NW_017308404.1:168078-168484 GCF_000935625.1 Nanorana parkeri | reverse complement strand
AACTTGCGTGTCCCGCCTCTGAGTCTTTGGGGGCCTCCCTCTCTCTCTCTCTCTCTCTCTCTCTCTCTCTCTCTCTCTCTCTCTCTCTCTGGCTATTGGTCAGTTTGATCTGGAAGGTCTGGTGAGATCAGTTGGTTGATTGGACAGTGTGTACTCCCCTCACTGAGGGTTCTGAGGATCATTGTTGGATGTTTCACCTCCTTGCAGCAGCTTTGTTCCTCATGTGTTCCTCTGTGTTTTAGGTTTCCCAGTAAGGTGGTCCTTGGAAGAACCCATATAAAAGATGTGGCCGCCAAGAGGAAAGTGGAATTGAACAGCTACCTCCAGAGCCTGCTCAGTAGTTCCCCGGAGGTGGCGGAGGTGAGTGTGCAACTCAATGGGGATCTACAGGCTCGGGTTCACTGCG
>NW_017308404.1:163325-167560 GCF_000935625.1 Nanorana parkeri | reverse complement strand
GCATTGTGTGCTTTGTCTCTTCCATCCTGTATTTTACTCTGCACTCCATGACGGTCTTTCCCCTTTGTTATAGTGTGACCTGGTCTACACCTTCTTCCATCCACTGCCACGAGATGAGAGGGCGGACGGCTGTGACGTCACTGTCCGAGATATTGGTAGGAAGGCATTGTGTGTGGTCACCTCTGTACGTGTCACGGTGGAGGATCTGCATTTATAGATCTCTCTTTCCATTCCAGGACATCCTCCGCTGAGTCCGACATCTGGGAAGATTGAAGGGGAGATGAAATTGTCCATTTCTTATCGGAACGGGACGCTCTTCATAATGGTGATGCACATTAAAGACCTGGTGAGTCCTCAACTGTCCCCTGTCTTCCACCAGAGATCTGTCTTCACATTATCCCCGTTCCTCTCCCCCACCCCTCCCCCCTTAAATCCTAGGCCTAATTTTCTATTATCCATGGCAGGTGGTAGAAGACAGCACAGACCACAACCCTTATGTGAAGACCTATCTGCTCCCCGACCCGCACAAAACATCTAAACGCAAAACAAAGATTGCTAGAAAGACCAGCAACCCCACGTTCAATGAAATGGTGAGTTATTCCCAACGAAGGACTAAGGAGGAAGTATTGATGATGATGGACACATGGGAAGAGGAAGGATAGGGTAGTATTGATGATGATGATGGTGGACGTATGGGAAGAGGAAGGAGGGGGTGGTATTGATGATGGTGGACATATGGGAAGAGGAAGGATAGGGTGGTATTGATGATGATGGACATATGGGAAGAGGAAGGAGGGGGTGGTATTGATGATGGTGGACGTATGGGAAGAGGAAGGATAGGGTGGTATTGATGATGGTGGACATATGGGAAGAGGAAGGATAGGGTGGTATTGATTATGATGGACATATGGGAAGAGGAAGGAGGGGGTGGTATTAATGATGGTGGACATATGGGAAGAGGAAGGATAGGGTGGTATTGATTATGATGGACATATGATAAGAGGAAGGAGGGGGTGGTATTGATGATGATGGACGTATGGGAAGAGGAAGGATAGGGTAGTATTGATGATGGTGGACGTATGGGAAGAGGTAGGATAGGGTGGTATTGATGATGAACATATGGGAAGAGGAAGGATAGGGTTGTATTGATGATGGTGGACGTATGGGAAGAGGAAGGATAGGGTGGTATTGATGATGGTGGACGTATGGGAAGAGGAAGGATAGGGTGGTATTGATGATGATCATATGGGAAGAGGAAGGATAGGGTGGTATTGATGATGGTGGACGTATGGGAAGAGGAAGGATAGGGTGGTATTGATGATGATGGACGTATGGGAAGAGGAAGGATAGGGTGGTATTGATGATGGTGGACATATGGGAAGAGGAGGGATAGGGTGGTATTGATGATGATGGACATATGGGAAGAGGAGGGATAGGGTGGTATTGATGATGATGGACATATGGGAAGAGGAAGGATAGGGTGGTATTGATGATGATGGACATATGGGAAGAGGAAGGATAGGGTGGTATTGATGATGGTGGACATATGGGAAGAGGAAGGATAGGGTGGTATTGATGATGATGGACATATGGGAAGAGGAAGGATAGGGTGGTATTGATGATGGTGGACATATGGGAAGAGGAAGGATAGGGTGGTATTGATGATGGTGGACATATGGGAAGAGGAAGGATAGGGTGGTATTGATGATGATGGACATATGGGAAGAGGAAGGATAGGGTGGTATTGATGATGGTGGACATATGGGAAGAGGAAGGATAGGGTGGTATTGATGATGGTGGACATATGGGAAGAGGAAGGATAGGGTGGTATTGATGATGGTGGACATATGGGAAGAGGAAGGATAGGGTGGTATTGATGATGGTGGACATATGGGAAGAGGAAGGATAGGGTGGTATTGATGATGGTGGACATATGGGAAGAGGAAGGATAGGGTGGTATTGATGATGGTGGACATATGGGAAGAGGAAGGATAGGGTGGTATTGATGATGGTGGACATATGGGAAGAGGAAGGATAGGGTGGTATTGATGATGGTGGACATATGGGAAGAGGAAGGATAGGGTGGTATTGATGATGGTGGACATATGGGAAGAGGAAGGATAGGGTGGTATTGATGATGGTGGACATATGGGAAGAGGAAGGATAGGGTGGTATTGATGATGGTGGACATATGGGAAGAGGAAGGATAGGGTGGTATTGATGATGGTGGACATATGGGAAGAGGAAGGATAGGGTGGTATTGATGATGGTGGACATATGGGAAGAGGAAGGATAGGGTGGTATTGATGATGGTGGACATATGGGAAGAGGAAGGATAGGGTGGTATTGATGATGATGGACATATGGGAAGAGGAAGGATAGGGTTGTATTGATGATGGTGGACATATGGGAAGAGGAAGGATAGGGTGCTATTGATGATGGTGGACATATGGGAAGAGGAAGGATAGGGTGGTATTGATTATGATGGACATATGGGAAGAGGAGGCATAGGGTGGTATTGATGATGGTGGACGTATGGGAAGAGGAAGGATAGGGTGGTATTGATGATGGTGGAAATATGGGAAGAGGAAGGAGGGGGTAGTATTGATGATGGTGGACATATGGGAAGAGGAAGGAGGGGGTAGTATTGATGATGATGGACGTATGGTAAGAGGAAGGAGGGGGTGGTATTGATGATGGTGGACGTATGGGAAGAGGAAGGATAGGGTGGTATTGATGATGATGGACGTATGGTAAGAGGAAGGAGGGGGTGGTGCTGATGGGGGTTATTGATGACGATGATGAACTGTCTCCTCCCCCACCCCCTGCATTCTCTCTGCCCTCATTGCTCACCCCGTGTTTCTCTTCGCAGTTGGTGTATAGTGGATACAGTAAGGAGACTTTGCGGCAGAGGGAGCTCCAGCTCAGCGTTCTCAGTGCCGAGTCTTTACGGGAGAATTTCTTCCTCGGGGGAGTGACGCTTCCACTGAAAGATTTTAACTTGAACCAAGAGACAGTCGGCTGGTACAAGCTGACGGAAGTTCCGTACTTCTGAGTAACTGCTCCGTCATGGACCACATCGGACCAATCCCACACCGAGACCCAGCAGAGGTTCCACAGAGCGGCTGATCTCCAGAGACTTCACCAAGGAACGTTTCTTACACATGGTTGTGACCGATGCTGATGTCGGAGAGCACTGCCTGGACCCTGCGGATAATCTGCTATCTACCCTCGTAATAAGAAGACGGGGCCCCATGCTGCCCCACCATGACCACTAAGAAGCGGTGTCTGTGATGTCGGTTCCCGCCATGACCCACTAATGCCATAACTTGAACAAGTCTTCTCGAGCATTCCAGAACCACTTATAGAGTAAGTGTGACATGACAGCGCCCCCTGGTGATCGCTGTGTGACGTTGACGCCATCTGGTGATCACTGTGTGACGTTGGCGCCCCCTGGTGATCACTGTGTGTTGTTGGCGCCCCCTGGTGATCATTGTGTGACGTTGGCGCCCTCTGGTGATCACTGTGTGACGTTGGCGCCCCCTGGTGATCATTGTGTGACGTTGGCGCCCTCTGGTGATCACCGTGTGACGTTGGCGCCCCCTGGTGATCATTGTGTGACGTTGGCGCCCTCTGGTGATCGCCGTGTGACGTTGGCGCCCTCTGGTGATCACCGTGTGACGTTGGCGCCCTCTGGTGATCACTGGGTGACGTTGGCGCCCTCTGGTGATCGCTGTGTGACGTTGGCTCCCCCTGGTGATCAGTGCAGCTTCGGCACCTTTGCGGCGCACTTGTGGAGTAGTCTGTACAGAGAGCGCTGTTCTGTTTCACATTTGTTGTAAATATTTTCTCATTCATCCTCAAGATCCGCGTTCGCGACATTCACAGACTTAGAATGGCGGCTTCCTGTCAGCCGTCTGTATCCATCACCCGGCAATAACGTCTCCTCTCCATCTGTATATAGACGCAGCGCTCGCCGCTACAATAAACTCTCTCTATGCCGCCGACTTTTATTGCGCTTGCCGCTGCTCCGCGTGCTGTATAAAGGGAATCCGGGAGATAGATGATTATTTTATTATTCTAATGAGCTTAGATGAACCCGCGACAACCAAAGCTCCCGACTTCCGGAGGTTTCCCTGGACTGCGGAGGATTCTATTTTCCTACAAATCACGTCACGTAGTCGCTCCTCCGGATGTAGCAAAATAATCTCAGTGATTACATGTCGTCATCATCG
>NW_017308404.1:161299-163248 GCF_000935625.1 Nanorana parkeri | reverse complement strand
TATGTGTACATTGTATTTATTGTGTGTCCGTCGCCCACTAACCTCCATTGTCTGTTTTTCTGTAACATGAAAGCCGATTGTTTCCGGGATATTATTTTAACTGATTTAGTTTTCTGATGAATTTCACTTTATCGGCCAGAAAATAACGCTCGCCGTTCCACAAATAAATTTTTGCTAGTTTTGCATTCATGTCGAAGTCGTGTCTGTGTTAATGAGTCGGACGCTCGTCCCGGGTTCCTATCATGTATTCTATACACGGCACCCATACAAGATGGAGGGAGATCGCCGGCTGTTCCTTTCTCAGCTCCGGGTATCGGTGATTGATCGAGTCCGGAGGGGGAATCTTCTCTTCACAGACAGGATCCGGAACTCGGTGATCAACTGAACCGTTCCCTCTCCGCCTTCCAGAAAGATCCGGGGTGAAGGCGGCTGAGGGGAGAACCTCGGCTATGACCACGGCTGGACCTCCGATCTCCATCATGGACAGTCAGGGAGGTCATTGCTGAGATTTGTGGGCCAGTCCTGATCCCCTTCCCCATCATACACTGAGCGGCCAGATTATTATGCCCCTCCCCCCCATCAGTACTTAGTTGGGCCGCCTTTTGCCTTCAGTACCGCGGCGGTTCTTCTTGGCATTGACTCCGCGAGATGGTGAAAGGTGACGCGAGGAATCTGACGCCGCGCCTGATGAATAGCGCCGTCCAGTTCTGTGAGATTTGATGGTTGCGGAAGCAGCCGCCTGATTGGCTCTTTCACCTTCCTCCCACAAATGCTGCAATTGGATTGAGATCTGGTGATTGTGGGGGCCACCTAAGCAAGGTGAAGTCTCCCTCGTGTTCCTGCACAATACGAGCACCGCGGCATGGCGCATTGTCTTGTAGGAAGAAGCCGTCTCCATTGGTATACGCCATCAACATGATCGGCGACGATACTTTGGTATGTTGTGCTATTCAGACGTTGTTCCACACAAATAAAAGGGCCCAAATCATGCCGGGAAACCACACCCCCAAACCATAACACCGCCCCCTCCAGCTTGAAGGGTTGCATGTGGGGCGCATGCTTTCATGCGGTTCCCGCCAAATTCTCACTCTGCCATAGAGATGGGTCGCTCATGAGCGATCCGGATCTATTGAGCGGTACACTGCGTCGTATGGGATATGGAAGACGCAGGTTGCAGCACCTTTGGCTGCAGGTAACAAGATAAAACGTCTCCAATTGGCACAGGAACACACGGAGTGGACGGTCGATCGTTGGAAGGAGGTCATGCGGTCCGATGAATCACATTTCCAGTTGCATCATGCAGATGGCAGAGTAGAGATGGGCAAAACGGTTCGCTCACTGAAAAGATCCGGATCTTTTAAATAGCTCATGGTTCACTAAACTGCTCTTTTTACTATAGGAGAGGAAATGAGACGGGGGAGGGGGGTATTCTGAGGGAGGGAACGGGAGTTATTTTAAAAGTAAAACCATTGCTTTCAGAGTAAAACAAAGCAGTGCGTTCAGAGATCATTGGAGAGGATCCCCGATTGAGATCTGCAGTCATTTCATGCACTGTGGTCCTTCTGTTGTCTTGTACCAGTCTTGCCCCTCCCCCGTTCTGCCCTAACATTGACTAGTCGCTGACGGCCACAATTCGCACGCTCAGACCCAGATGTTCGGCTGACAGTCCGGTCTTTAAACACTTTAACAATGAGCCGCTCCTGAACATGTAACGCATTCTGCTGTTTAGCTGATACTCGCTCCATGGCTCCGAGCGCCAACAATCATCCCGCGTTCCAAGGCTGTTACATCGCGTTGTTTCCCCGAATCTTCCCAATCACTTCTACTGTCGTGGCAACCAACCCGCTTCCCTATTTATAATAATCCGGCCACTCGGTGTATATAATAATCCGGCCACTCGCCGTTTATAATAATCCAGCCTCTGTGTGTATATAATAATCCGGCCACTC
>NW_017308404.1:159977-161066 GCF_000935625.1 Nanorana parkeri | reverse complement strand
CGTTATATAATAATCCGGCCGCTCGGCGTATATAATAATCCGGCCGCTCGGCGTATATAATAATCCGGCCGCTCGGCGTATATAATAATCCGGCCGCTCGGCGTATATAATAATCCGGCCGCTCGGCGTATATAATAATCCGGCCGCTCGGCGTATATAATAATCCGGCCGCTCGGCGTATATAATAATCCGGACGCTCGGCGTATACAGCACTGCGCACAGGTTTTCGGCAGGTGAGAAATGCTGTAAAATGAGAATGTTTCAGAAATATATAAGAAAGAAGAAGAAAAATCTAAATCAGATCAATATTCGGGGTGATCGCCCTTTGGCACCAGTTCTTGCACACAGTCCGGGATGTTGTAGGATCGGAGTCCGGTGTCTGATGACCCAATTATCCCGATCAGGTCTAATGATCACCAATGTCATATGTGTGGTGAGGTGACGCACCGTCATCACCTGACACAGCCAAACTCTGCTACTAAGGGGAGGTTGTGGAAGACGGTTTCATGTCACAGGTCACATGACACCAGGTAGTTATACGGCATCAGCGACGTCTCCCGGGCACAGATCTCACAGCAGACCGGAGCGGATCGGGATGATGAAGCACAAAGAACCGGACAACACCGGTGACGCTGTGGTCGGCCAAAGAAACTTAATGCAACAGATGAGACACATCATGCTTACGTCTCTTCGACATCAGAAGATGTGCAGCAGTGTCATCAGCACCGGCCTGGCAGAAACCAGCGGGACCCGGGTACACCATCTACTGTCCGGAGACGTCTGGAAACCAGGGGGACCCGGGTACGCCATCTACCGTCCGGAGACGTCTGGAAACCAGCGGGACCCGGGTACGCCATCTACCCTCCGGAGACGTCTGGAAACCAGCGGGACCCGGGTACACCCATCTACCCTCCGGAGACGTCTGGAAACCAGCGGGACCCGGGTACACCATCTACCGTCCGGAGACGTCTGGAAACCAGCGGGACCCGGGTACGCCATCTACCCTCCGGAGACGTCTGGAAACCAGCGGGACCCGGGTACACCCATCTACCCTCCGGAGACGTCTGGAAACCAGCGGGACCCGGGTAC
>NW_017308404.1:156198-159180 GCF_000935625.1 Nanorana parkeri | reverse complement strand
TGCCGCTGGGGAAGTCAGAAATGGAGAAGGATTTGGGGGTCATTGTAGACCACAAACTGAAAGGTAGTTTGCAGTGCCAGGCTGCTGTAAACAAAGCTAGCAGGGTCTTGTCCTGTATTAAGAAGGGGATGTATTGCAGGGACAAGTCTATAATTTTGCCACTTTATAGATCATTGGTTCGACCTCATCTGGAGTACGCGGTCCAGTTCTGGTCACCAGTACTAAGAAAAGATGTCCTTGAGTTGGAAAAAGTCCAGCGAAGGGCAACCAAACTAATTAGGGGTATGGAGGACCAGAGCTACGAGACGAGGCTACTAAATTTAAACATGTTCACATTAGAGGTGAGGAGATTAAGGGGGGATATGATTTCCATGTACAAAATGTTTAATGGTGGTAGCAACATTAGCGATAAACTGTTTAAAATTAACTCCGTTACAAAAACTAGAGGCCATCACCTAAAATTGGTGGAAAAAAAATTCCAGCACAAGGTGCGAAGGGGGTTCTTCACCGTAAGATGGGTCTGGAACTCACTGCCACAGACAGTGATTTCAGCAAAGAATGTGGAATTGTTCAAGAAACTTTTGGACGATTTCTTAAGGGACCGTAATATACAGGGGTACAGGTAATATACAGGGGTACGGGTAACATACAGGGGTACAGGTACTCCTAGAATGAGATCCTAATAGGTTGGACTTGATGGACTAATGTATTTATTCAACCTCAAATACTATGTAACTATGAGACCCGGGTACGCCATCTACCGTCCGGAGACCAGGGGGACCCGGGTACCCCATCTACCGTCCGGAGACGTCTGGAAACCAGCGGGACCCGGGTACGCCATCTACCGTCCGGAGACGTCTGGAAACCAGCGGGACCCGGGTACGCCATCTACCCTCCGGAGACGTCTGGAAACCAGCGGGACCCGGGTACGCCATCTACCCTCCGGAGACGTCTGGAAACCAGCGGGACCCGGGTACACCATCTACCCTCCGGAGACGTCTGGAAACCAGCGGGACCCGGGTACACCATCTACCGTCCGGAGACGTCTGGCCACAAGTGGTCTTCAGGGAAGAATTGCGGCCAAAAAGCCACAACAAGACTCAGCGACTCAACTATGCAGGAAAACATGGGAACTGGGGGGCAGAAAAATGTCACAATGTGAAATATTTGTCTGTCGCTGGAGGCAGTTTGTTCGGGGGAGGGGCTGGAGAGCGGTACAATAATGAGAGTCTGCACCAACTGTGAAGCATGATGGAGGTTCCCGGCAAGTCTGGGGCGGCATTTCTGCCAATGGAGTTGGAGGGAGATTTGGTCGGGATCAATGCTGAGAAATACAAGCAGATTATGCCGAACCATTGGGGGGGGGAGTTTGATTGACCCAAAATGTATTCTGTAGCAGGACACCCACCCCCAACATACACCCAATGTCATTAAGAAGAACATAGAGTCCTGGAAGTGATGGTGGGGCCCCCACAGGGCCCGGATCTCGCCATCATGGAGTCTGCCTGGGATTACATGAAGAGACAAAAGGATTTGAGGATATATAATCTTTAAATTGTTCAATCCGATCATTTTTGTGCGTTCCTTCGCATGGTATACATTAACGGGGGCGTGTCCTCTGAATACGTTGCGCTTGCAATGATAAGCCCCTCCCATTTCAGGTGTGGAATATATCTGTGTTCCATCCAATAGGAAATTTGTCATCTGGAGGGAAATCATTCGATGGAATACCGGATACATTGTATCAAGACGTAATGAAACGGTGTGATCTGATTGGCTGGAGGGGTCACGCAGACACTTCGTCACGTGTTTCCTGTTGAGAGCCATGTCTCCGCAGTGTCAGAGCTTCTTCCGGGGTTCTGCCTGTCTTCTCGTAGCCCCTCCTCCTGCTTCTAAAATGATTTCCGTGCTGTGATTGGGTACTGCTGACAGGCACCGCCCTCTACTCAACCGTCCGTGCACAACCCTGGATGAGAGGGTGGGGGCGTGGCGGAGAAGCTGCAGGAGGGTGTAGTGGGCGGAAGACACAGGAAGCTCCACCCCTTGAAGGTGACGTAGTTCCTCCTCGGTCGCTAATCAGCGCATGCGCAGCCTCCCATCTCTCTTTTCTCTCGAGCCGCCATCATGGGTCGCATGCACGCTCCGGGGTAAGCGAGGGACCGGGGCCCTGAGGGGGCCGGGGGTGAGAACGGGGGAGCCGCGGTGTGTGTAAGGGGAGTCCGATGTCGGAGACTGCTTATGTGAGAGATGAGGGCGGCCGTGTGAGGAGAACCCGGAGTGTCTGAGCGCCGCCCGTGTGTGAGGGGAGCCGGCTGAGGCCTGCACACTGTCCGGTCCTCCCATTCACTCCGATCATCACAGGACGGGCCCGATTGTATCTATCACGGGGGGTGTCCCCCATATGGCGGGGGGGAGGGTGCCCCCAGTATACAGCACATGGTAGACGTGTCCCCCATATATAGCACATGGTAGGTTTCCCCTCCCCCTTCATCTCTCGGCAATTATTTATATCACAATTCTACAGAAATAATTCCCCCGGATTCTTATCAGTTACCATGGAAACCTCCAAAGAAGAGCCCCATTCCCGATATACATGTGTCCTGTATACAGATCAGACAGGGGGGGGGGTCTGTACTGTTCATCTGACCCCCGGGGCCCCCACACAGGAAGATTCCTCATCATTGTACATATCCCAGAGGAGCCGGCTGTGTCAGGGGCCCCGGGATCTTCCAGGGAGCAGATCTGGTCATGTGTCGGCAGGAAGGTTTCCTATTGGTTGGGAGGACGGCGGTCATGTACACAGATCTGTAGACCGGGCTCATAGGAAACGTCCGCCATCAGATCTGTGTCTGAGTTCTCACCAATGTGATCCGTCTTCCTGATCCTCCATGACCCCCCCCCCTTACAGTGTCCTCTGCACCCCATGTTGTCAGGGGGTCCTCTATGGACTGACAGTCTAACGGCAGCAAGTAGGGGGTAAAC
>NW_017308404.1:155452-155995 GCF_000935625.1 Nanorana parkeri | reverse complement strand
ATGAGGGGGGAGGTTGCACCATATTGGCCCCCCATGTCTGTGCTCCGGCACCTCAGGCGATATGGTGTTGCTCTGGCCGGTGGTCGGGATCAGAGTGTCAGCTCACCGACTCACTTTGTGTTCTTTGCTTTGTCTGCAGGAAGGGCTTGTCCCAGTCCGCACTCCCATACAGACGCAGCGTTCCCACTGTAAGTACTCCCATCCAGTGTAAGTACCTTCTGTGTCTGGTCAGTACTGAGCACTGTGGAGGTCCCCTCCGGATCTGAGGCCTTTCCTGCGTGAGGGACGAGGGATCCCCCCCCAAATGAGGTCCATAGAGACGGAGCGCCAGTGCTGACCTCACTTTCTTTATTTTATTTCCTCCATATATATATTTTCTTCTCTCAGTGGCTGAAGCTGACGTCTGATGATGTGAAGGAACAGATTTACAAACTGGCCAAGAAGGGTCTGACCCCATCCCAGATTGGTGAGTGTGGGAAGAAGGGTCTCATTGTATGGGGTGGCTCTGGGATTGGGGGTCCTCATTGGACGGGGTGGCTCCAG
>NW_017308404.1:151059-154173 GCF_000935625.1 Nanorana parkeri | reverse complement strand
CTGGCAGGGTATTGGGGGTGGGGGGGATTATGGGGGCCCCTGGCAGGTTCTTCAGGTGGATCTGATTGCATGTTCTCTTCCTCAGGATAAAGATGCCAAATTCCGTCTGATTCTCATTGAGAGCCGAATCCACAGACTCGCTCGTTACTACAAGACCAGGAGAGTCCTCCCGCCCACCTGGAAGTAGTAAGTGTCCCGCCCACAAGGGTATAATGGGCACAGCGGGTGTACAGACCCGGGAACTCAGCACAGGGATGGTGGGGGCCCCTCATAATGGGCACAGCAGGAATGTGTGACCACCAATAGGTGAAGCTTTCTCAGCTGTTCCGGGGCAGATGGGCATCGTATGTGCAGGAGAACCGATCTGCCCCGGAACAGCTGAGAAAGCTTCACCTATTGGCGGTCGCACATTCCACCGCCAAAAAACTGGGCGGGATTACATTGAAATGTGTGACCACGTCACTGGTCACAAATTCTAACGTAGTCTCAAACTTTGATAGATCACATGCCTATCTGTAATCATTTAATCAGAGAAATAGATTATAATAGGGAACATTATGGGTAGTGCCGGTACCCGTGTGGGGGGGCCTCTTACATGAGTGTCAGCTGCACCAGGGGCAGCATGGCAGAGGGGGAGGGGGTGGAGGAGGCCGGGCCCCTGCAGCAGGTAAGAGGATGTCCAGGGAAAGGGACCCTGCCGACCATGGAGTCTCAGATGAGCTGTGCAGGATCTATGGTCTCGGGGTCACATACATGCTACACATTATTAAGGTGAAAAACGATATATGCCGTATTATCTTCATTTTAGATGTCAAAAGGGTTTTGTGGCTCCCGCTGTTTTCTGTGGGAAACGGGTCCAAATGGCTCTTTGAGTGTTTAAGGTTGCTGACCCCTGACCTAGAGGAAGCGTTCCTCAAAATGTGGGTGGTGCCAAAGGCTTTAACTACCTGCCTGCCGGCCGTTGTGCATACACGTCCTGTTATTCCCACCCACTCGTGCGCGGCGTGCGAAAGACATAATGTAAAAACGGTCAGCGATGCTATAGAGCCGGCGGATCGCTTGTATGGGATCCCGGTATGTGCGCCCCACGCGGTAAAAGCTTTTAAAGTGCCGCCTATGGCCAATTTTGGGCATGGTAATTTTTTGCAATTTCGCGGGCGCGCAATTTTTAAGCTTGACATGTTTGGTGTCTATTTACCCGACGTGACCCCGACTTTTATATTTTACCAAAAAAAGTGGGTGTATTAGTTGTTTTATAACATAATGTAAAAAAAAAACGTTTTTTTTCCAAAATTTTCAGTAATTTCTATTTCTCCTGAATATAGTAAAAAATCAAACCCCCCTCCCCCCACAGTGGTGATTAAATACCACCAAAAGAAAGCTCTGTGTGTCCCCAGAAATGGTATAAATGTCAGTCAAAGTACTGCAGCGCTGAAAAAAAATGGCCGGGACAGGAAGAGGAGGGGGACACCGCGGTCTTCAATCGGTTAAAGGAGAACTATGAGGGGGGAGGGGCTTGTCACTCACCTCATAGTTCTAGCCGACATGTGACAATGAGACTGTCACAGGTCGGCTCAGTAGATCGGGAGGTGAGGGAACGCATACCGGCGCTCGCTCACCTCTCGATCCTGTCACGGCTCTCTGCCGTGACAGGGGGAGGGGCTGGATTCCCCCCTCCCCGCTCCGATCCTCCAGCGCTGACTGGTGGAACGGACGGGGGAGGGGGCGGGTACAGCTGTCTCTGCCTCTAGATAGGCAGAGCCAGCTGTCACTCACGCAGCTGGGCGGATCCAGACAGTAATGTCGGGATCCGCTCCGGCTGCGGTGTCTCGGTATACCGCGAGCTGTAGCTCCCTATATACTGAGCCTAGGGTGACGGGAGGAGGCTAGTTTGTGTCCCCATGTGACCCTGAGGAGAACTATGGGGAAAAGCCCTGACCTCGGAGTTCTCCTTTAATGGTGTGTCAGGCATTGGCAGTCTGGACAAAACCCATGGCCCATGATCAAGAATCCATTACATTGGATCCTTCTGAGATGTTCGGAGATTTTGCCTGTGGCTCTCCACTGCACACCGCATCAGCTCGACTCGTCCTTCGGTTGGTCCGAATGCGCCGGTTCCTCTGGCTGAAAGATTGGTCGGCAGAACCGAGGCATGAAGAATACCTTGATTTGTTTGGGGGACGCCTTTCTCTGAGAATGGTGATCAGAGTAGCCACTTGCTCAGTCGGCGATTGCCTGAGGGCTCCTTCGGGTAAGTCTGCCGCGCCGATATCCTGGAAGAGCTCCTTTCTCTGACTGCCGCCCAATCAAAATCTGCCACTCGGCGCAGACACAGCGCCTGGCACTCCGCAGTCACCCACCTTCGCCTACTGATGGGGCACCCCCACTTTCACAAATGGGGGGATGCCTGTTGCCCTCTTGCAGTCATCGGCTTAAGCCATGCAGAATATTTTGGGCTCAATCTTGGTTGCGAGCCGCTCTTGTGTCGTGTCTTCCATTCTTCCCATCTCGTCCAGAGAGTAATTCAGAGGCTGGAGCTCCTCGGGCGAATTCTCAACCTGCAGAAGTTGGCGCTGGTTCCAACCCGACATCTGGAGTACCCGGGCCTTCTCCTTTGTTCTTGCGTGTGGATTACACGCCGAGGCTCCACTCGCGGTGAGATTCTGCCGGCCTCCTTCCAGGTGGTGCTCTAGGCTCGGTCTCACTTCAGACCTCCTCACCTGATCATCCTTGCCGAGTGGACCTCATCATAGCCTAGGCCAGTGGTGGCGAACCTTGGCACTCCAGCTGTGCCAAAACTACATATCCCAACATGCATCTGCCTCTGGGAGTGGGGCACCGGAGATAAAGAACGCGCTGGCTTACTGTGATCCGACTTCATTTCATGACTTTTATTGCTGTGGCGCATGTGTATAGGGCAATGCCGCGGAGGGCGCTGGTGCAGAAGAAGTTTTGTGTGCAAACCTCGTAGTTCTGAGGAAACCGGAAGTCATGCGGTCCCAGAACTCAATAAGTTTTTACAATGGACAGATCACCGGCCTTATGCATTCCTGGAGAGGAGATTTTGCGGGCAGATCTCATTCAGTAGGTGCTGGACTCTGGGGGAATGGGGGG
>NW_017308404.1:138694-151026 GCF_000935625.1 Nanorana parkeri | reverse complement strand
TCGGGGGGGGAATGGGGGCCTCTGCCCTGAGGAATATTGAGGGATCTCGGCATCTAGATGAAATAAACTGATCAGCCTTGTCTCCATGTCCAGGGATCGGTGAGCCTCTGCGGTGGCTGCTCTGGTGAACGCGGCTGGGCGTGCGCACCTCGGCCTCCGTCCGTCGGTCCTGCAGAGCCGCTATAAATTGCTGCGATCGTTTATTTCTCCTGATTGTGATGAATGTGCGAGCCGGAGATTGTCTGCCGCCATTAATCACAGATCTTCCGTAAACCGCCCTCTGGGGTCTGACGTCTCCGTCACACAATCGCATCCCATTAATAGCTCGCAATTACGGTGTCATCTCCATCCGCATGTGACTCCAGCGTTTCCCTACTAAGGCGTGACGGTGTATGTGGGTGACATGTCGCTGCGCTACACGCACAGCCACATTGTCTCTCATACTCGTCTGGGAACAAAAGACATTTAAAACTGAAATCCAGACGGATAGAAGACAAGTTAATCAAGCGCTGTAATGATATAATATACACTATATTGCCGAAAGTATTGGCCCCTCCCCCTCCCAATCATTGGATTCGGGTGTTCCGTGACATTTCCCGGCTACTAAATATTCCGCCGCGGTCGCCTGTTACTGGGATTATAAGCGACCGGGAACAACAGCAACTCAGCCAGGAAGTGGTCGGCCACGTCACATGACAGAGCTTCTATATACAGGTGACACTGGCTCTATATACAGGTGACACTGGCTCTCTATATACAGGTGACACTGATATATGAGACTCATGACATGCGTGGCGAGATAGTTCAAGCCGTGATTTGTCACCATTGTGATGATTATGGCGCACAGCTCATGACAACCCCAAATCCACAATCTCAGAGAATGAGAACACGGTGACACGGTGGAATATTCTCGGCTCTCAGTGTCCCCCTCTAATCAGCTAATGAAGCCGTAAGACCCGTAAGGGGTTCCGGAGCCTGGAAGTGGTCTCTCAGTCCGGTTCAGTAGGGATCACAATCATGGGGAAGACTGCTGACCTGACACCATCATTGACACCCTCCATGCGGAGGGAAAGCCTCACAAAGGTCATCGCAGAAGAAGTCGGACAATCCTCCCCCGGCTGCGTGTGCACCTTTCCCTTCCACAGAACTTTCTATGAATGGGCTTTGATGCGGCACTCCGAGAACAATGATCATTATAAAGCCGAGGCGTCTGTCCCCACCCGTCCTCGTCCACCCATCCTCATCCATCCTCACCCGTCCTCATCCACCCGTCCTCATCCACCCTCACCCGTCCTCATCCACCCTCACCCGTCCTCATCCACCCGTCCTCGTCCACCCGTCCTCATCCACCCGTCCTCATCCACCCGTCCTCATCCACCCTCACCCGTCCTCATCCACCCTCACCCGTCCTCGTCCACCCGTCCTCATCCACCCTCACCCGTCCTCATCCACCCTCACCCGTCCTCATCCACCCGTCCTCATCCACCCTCACCCGTCCTCGTCCACCCTCACCCGTCCTCATCCACCCTCACCCGTCCTCATCAACCCGACCTCATCCACCCTCACCCGTCCTCGTCCACCCTCACCCGTCCTCGTCCACCCGTCCTCGTCCACCCGTCCTCACCCGTCCTCATCCATCCTCACCCGTCCTCGTCCACCCGTCCTCACCCACCCTCACCCGTCCTCGTCCACCCGTCCTCATCCATCTTCACCCGTCCTCATCCACCCTCACCCGTCCTCATCCACCCTCACCCGTCCTCATCAACCCGACCTCATCCACCCTCACCCGTCCTCGTCCACCCTCCCCCGTCCTCATCCATCCTCACCCGTCCACCCGTCCTCGTCCATCCGTCCTCGTCCTCCCGTCCTCATCCACCCTCACCCTTCCTCGTCCATCCTCACCCGTCCACCCGTCCTCGTCCATCCGTCCTCGTCCTCCCGTCCTCATCCACCCTCACCCTTCCTCGTCCATCCTCACCCGTCCACCCGTCCTCGTCCATCCGTCCTCGTCCTCCCGTCCTCATCCACCCTCACCCTTCCTCGTCCATCCTCACCCGTCCACCCGTCCTCGTCCATCCGTCCTCGTCCTCCCGTCCTCATCCACCCTCACCCTTCCTCGTCCATCCTCACCCGTCCACCCGTCCTCGTCCATCCGTCCTCGTCCTCCCGTCCTCATCCACCCTCACCCTTCCTCGTCCATCCTCACCCGTCCACCCGTCCTCGTCCATCCGTCCTCGTCCTCCCGTCCTCATCCACCCTCACCCTTCCTCGTCCATCCTCACCCGTCCACCCGTCCTCGTCCATCCGTCCTCGTCCTCCCGTCCTCATCCACCCTCACCCTTCCTCGTCCATCCTCACCCGTCCACCCGTCCTCGTCCATCCGTCCTCGTCCTCCCGTCCTCATCCACCCTCACCCTTCCTCGTCCATCCTCACCCGTCCACCCGTCCTCGTCCATCCGTCCTCGTCCTCCCGTCCTCATCCACCCTCACCCTTCCTCGTCCATCCTCACCCGTCCACCCGTCCTCGTCCATCCGTCCTCGTCCTCCCGTCCTCATCCACCCTCACCCTTCCTCGTCCATCCTCACCCGTCCACCCGTCCTCGTCCATCCGTCCTCGTCCTCCCGTCCTCATCCACCCTCACCCTTCCTCGTCCATCCTCACCCGTCCACCCGTCCTCGTCCATCCGTCCTCGTCCTCCCGTCCTCATCCACCCTCACCCTTCCTCGTCCATCCTCACCCGTCCACCCGTCCTCGTCCATCCGTCCTCGTCCTCCCGTCCTCATCCACCCTCACCCTTCCTCGTCCATCCTCACCCGTCCACCCGTCCTCGTCCATCCGTCCTCGTCCTCCCGTCCTCATCCACCCTCACCCTTCCTCGTCCATCCTCACCCGTCCACCCGTCCTCGTCCATCCGTCCTCGTCCTCCCGTCCTCATCCACCCTCACCCTTCCTCGTCCATCCTCACCCGTCCACCCGTCCTCGTCCATCCGTCCTCGTCCACCCGTCCTCATCCGCCCGTCCTCGTCCACCCTCACCCGTCCTCGTCCACCCGTCCTCACCCATCCTCACCCGTCCTCATCCACCCATCCTCGTCCACCCGCCCTCACCCGTCCCCACTACCCGTCCTCATCAGTCTGACCCCCCCCCACCTCACATTGTTCTGTCCTCTGCACCACCCCCAGATTTGTCCCAGGTCAGTCCCTCATTGGCTGGGATTCCTCCATAGACATGAGTCGTGTCGTCGGTTTGTATTTAGTGAATTGCTCCGGTGGGTGAAGCTAATTTATGGCGCCAGGGGGGGGTTGGGGGTGAAGCTGACCATATCATAAGCGATATAATTATCAGGAAACGTGTTACATATGGGCATGGTTGATGATGATCACTCTTCCGGTCTGAGCAGGATGTGGGCGTGGCCTATCATATTTTGGCCGGTTGGATCCGGTTGCCCACCCCCCCTTGTTGAAGCCCCCACGGCGGCCGCCTCCTTTGCCTACCACTCGGCCCGGCCCAGGCTGTGAGCCGGATTCAATCCTGACATTTGCAGCCCGTTATCGGCTCATTGGGATGTCTTACAAAATGGTTCCACCAGGAATGCCGGCCCAGCCCTGTGAAATGGTGGCCCCTCTGAGCGGAGCCATTGCTGTTGGGGGCCCGCCTGGTTTTGTGACACGTCTGGCAGTTGCATGTTTGGAGGATGAACCGGCACAGACAATCACCGTCCGCCGAAACATCTGCTGATTTACATACCGGCACAGATTTCGGCCACAATGTCTCCCCACCGTAGGGTTGTCACCTGTCCGGGATTCACCAGGACAGTCCAGGTTTTGGATGCTGTGTCCGGGTTTCATGGCAGCTGAGACCCGGACACAAGAGGTCAGGCAGACGGGGCAACCAACACGAAGATAGCGACTACTTTACATATGGATAAGTCGCGACTCGTTCTCTCCCAAAAAATGTCAGCGTGTCGCTAGAGTGTTCAGGTTTTACTGGCAGAGAAGGTAGCGACCCCGACCCCGCCCCGCGGGAACGCGCCATATTTAGGAATGATGAGCGCGCCGTGGGGGATCGGATCTTCCGCCGGCAGGACACACGCATTGTACAATCATTTGCATATATTTTCCTGTATGTGACTGGAATCCGGCGGAACGGCAGCAGAGTGCCAGGTGTGGTCACATGACCTGCGAGGTGTTTGGCGGTGACCTCTGACATCATCTCTCAGTAAGACGAATGGAACGCGCTGGAGGTATAAAACGCATTATTATGGGAAATCGGCAGCACTCAGCTTCCTCTTGGCACGCACGGCACTCATCAGTGGCCCTCTGCCAGGGCTATGGAATGCCAAGGTCAGTCATGTGACTCCGAGACTCTCACACCTGGAGGCAGAGAGACGCTTAACCCTTCCCCCGCCGGAGGACTCGTCATGGGAACAATCCATTGCTGACCTCCCATTCTGAGCATGCACGTGTCCTCCAGGTCAGCCAGGTGGGTGCACGTGTCCTCCAGGTCAGCCAGGTGGGTGCACGTGTCCTCCAGGTCAGCCAGGTGGGTGCACGTGTCCTCCAGGTCAGCCAGGTGGGTGCACGTGTCCTCCAGGTCAGCCAGGTGGGTGCACGTGTTCTCCAGGTCAGCCAGGTGGGTGCATGTTTGCAGACCCCATATTGCTCAAATGAACCTGTACAGAGAGGAGCACGTATACCACCAATATTAACATTGATCGCAAAATGCCAACTGCCTGGCTCTCTGTGCCTCCCAGTCATTCCAAGCCCCTGATAAAGGACAAGAACCGATTCACACACCCGAGCCTCCATAGTGCCCCATGACCAGCCTCCATAGTGCCCCATGACCAGCCTCCATAGTGCCCCATGATCAGCCTCCATAGTGCTCCATGACCAGCCTCCATGCACAGGAAATCAGGGGGATACCATATACAGGGGACAGGAAGGAAGACTATAAAGCGAATAGGACGGTTGTGAGGCTGAGATGAGGTCACGCGTGTTGGAATCACCGGAATGTAACTATGTGACCTCTTCAGAAAGTGGCTCCATCATCATTATCAGAAGTGTTTGTTACAGATGAAGCCCGCAGCTCCCAATCATCAGCGTCACCCACTCAATGTGACGAGGAGGAACTACGAAACATCCGCAGAATGCAGAGAGAGAGAGAGGGAGAGGAAGAGGAAGAGGGAGGAAGAGAGAGAGGAAGATAGAGGGAGGGAGGAAGAGAGAGAGGAAGAGGGAGGAAGAGGGAGGAAGAAGAGGAAGGAAGAGAGAGAGAGGAAGAGGGAGGAAGAGGGAGGAAGAGGAAGGAAGAAAGAGGAAGGAAGAGAGAGGAAGAGGAAGGAAGAGAGAGGGAGAGAGAGGAAGAGAGAGGAAGAGGAAGGAAGAGAGAGGAAGGAAGAGAAAGGAAGGAAGAGAGAGGGAGAGAGAGGAAGGAAGAGAGAGAAAGGAGGAAGGAAGAGAGAGAGGAAGGAAGAGAGAGGGAGGAAGAGGAAGGAAGAGAGAGGGAGAGAGAGGAAGGAAGAGAGAGGAAGAGGAAGGAAGAGAGAGGAAGAGGAAGGAAGAGGAAGGAAGAGAGAGGAAGAGAGAGGAAGAGAGAGGAAGAGAGAGGGAGAGAGAGGAAGAGGGAGGAAGAGAGAGGGAGGGAGAGGAAGAGAGAGGAAGAGAGAGGAAGAGAGAGGATGAGAGAGGATGAGAGAGGAAGAGAGAGGAAGAGAGAGGAAGAGAGAGGGAGAGAGAGGGAGAGGAAGAGGGAGGAAGAGGAAGGAAGAAAGAGGAAGGAAGAGAGAGGAAGAGGAAGGAAGAGAGAGGGAGAGAGAGGAAGAGAGAGGAAGAGAGAGAGAGAGGAAGATGAAGAGAGAGAGAGAGAAAGAGAGAGGAAGAGGAAGCGAGGGAGGAAGAGAGAGGAAGGAAGAGAGAGGAAGAGAAAGGAAGAGGGAGGAAGAGGAAGGAAGAGAGAGAGAGAGAGAGAGGAAGAGGAAGGAAGAGGGAGGAAGAGGAAGGAAGAGAGAGAGAGAGGAAGAGGAAGGAAGAGAGAGAGAGAGAGAGAGGAAGAGGAAGGAAGAGGGAGGAAGAGGAAGGAAGAGAGAGAGAGAGAGAGAGAGAGAGGAAGAGGAAGGAAGAGAGAAAGAGGGAGGAAGAGGGAGGAAGAGGAAGGAAGAGAGAGGGAGAGAGAGGAAGAGGAAGGAAGAGAGGAAGAGGAAGGAAGAGAGAGAGAGGAAGGAAGAGAGAGAGAGAGGAAGAGAGAGGAAGGAAGAGAGATAGAGAGATGAAGGAAGAGAGAGAGAGAGAGAGAGAGGAAGGAAGAGAGAGGAAGAGGAATTGTAGAATCTGACGGTCACAAGAATAAGAACATCCACTTCCTGTCCTCCTGTAACTGGCGCTGAGGATATAATATGTTGTATAATACACAGTACGGGGACACGGACATGATGCAGCAACCGATCCATCACACAGACTCCCTGACCAATATCGGGGTAAAAAGCTGCTGGTCATACATGTACCATGGTGGGGATCATTATACATCAGGGACATGGAGGATGGTGACATGGAGGATGGGGATGTGGAGGATGGGGACAAGGAGGATGGGGATGTGGAGGAGGGGGATGTGGAGGATGGGGACAAGGAGGATGGGGATGTGGAGGAGGGGGATGTGGAGGATGGGGACAAGGAGGATGGGGATGTGGAGGAGGGGGATGTGGAGGATGGGGACAAGGAGGATGGGGATGTGGAGGAGGGGGATGTGGAGGATGGGGACAAGGAGGATGGGGATGTGGAGGAGGGGGATGTGGAGGATGGGGACAAGGAGGATGGGGATGTGGAGGAGGGGGATGTGGAGGATGGGGACAAGGAGGATGGGGATGTGGAGGAGGGGGATGTGGAGGATGGGGACAAGGAGGATGGGGATGTGGAGGAGGGGGATGTGGAGGATGGGGACAAGGAGGATGGGGATGTGGAGGAGGGGGATGTGGAGGATGGGGACAAGGAGGATGGGGATGTGGAGGAGGGGGATGTGGAGGATGGGGACAAGGAGGATGGGGATGTGGAGGAGGGGGATGTGGAGGATGGGGACAAGGAGGATGGGGATGTGGAGGAGGGGGATGTGGAGGATGGGGACAAGGAGGATGGGGATGTGGAGGAGGGGGATGTGGAGGATGGGGACAAGGAGGATGGGGATGTGGAGGAGGGGGATGTGGAGGATGGGGACAAGGAGGATGGGGATGTGGAGGAGGGGGATGTGGAGGATGGGGACAAGGAGGATGGGGATGTGGAGGAGGGGGATGTGGAGGATGGGGACAAGGAGGATGGGGATGTGGAGGAGGGGGATGTGGAGGATGGGGACAAGGAGGATGGGGATGTGGAGGAGGGGGATGTGGAGGATGGGGACAAGGAGGATGGGGATGTGGAGGAGGGGGATGTGGAGGATGGGGACAAGGAGGATGGGGATGTGGAGGAGGGGGATGTGGAGGATGGGGACAAGGAGGATGGGGATGTGGAGGAGGGGGATGTGGAGGATGGGGACAAGGAGGATGGGGATGTGGAGGAGGGGGATGTGGAGGATGGGGACAAGGAGGATGGGGATGTGGAGGAGGGGGATGTGGAGGATGGGGACAAGGAGGATGGGGATGTGGAGGAGGGGGATGTGGAGGATGGGGACAAGGAGGATGGGGATGTGGAGGAGGGGGATGTGGAGGATGGGGACAAGGAGGATGGGGATGTGGAGGAGGGGGATGTGGAGGATGGGGACAAGGAGGATGGGGATGTGGAGGAGGGGGATGTGGAGGATGGGGACAAGGAGGATGGGGATGTGGAGGAGGGGGATGTGGAGGATGGGGACAAGGAGGATGGGGATGTGGAGGAGGGGGATGTGGAGGATGGGGACAAGGAGGATGGGGATGTGGAGGAGGGGGATGTGGAGGATGGGGACAAGGAGGATGGGGATGTGGAGGAGGGGGATGTGGAGGATGGGGACAAGGAGGATGGGGATGTGGAGGAGGGGGATGTGGAGGATGGGGACAAGGAGGATGGGGATGTGGAGGAGGGGGATGTGGAGGATGGGGACAAGGAGGATGGGGATGTGGAGGAGGGGGATGTGGAGGATGGGGACAAGGAGGATGGGGATGTGGAGGAGGGGGATGTGGAGGATGGGGACAAGGAGGATGGGGATGTGGAGGAGGGGGATGTGGAGGATGGGGACAAGGAGGATGGGGATGTGGAGGAGGGGGATGTGGAGGATGGGGACAAGGAGGATGGGGATGTGGAGGAGGGGGATGTGGAGGATGGGGACAAGGAGGATGGGGATGTGGAGGAGGGGGATGTGGAGGATGGGGACAAGGAGGATGGGGATGTGGAGGAGGGGGATGTGGAGGATGGGGACAAGGAGGATGGGGATGTGGAGGAGGGGGATGTGGAGGATGGGGACAAGGAGGATGGGGATGTGGAGGAGGGGGATGTGGAGGATGGGGACAAGGAGGATGGGGATGTGGAGGAGGGGGATGTGGAGGATGGGGACAAGGAGGATGGGGATGTGGAGGAGGGGGATGTGGAGGATGGGGACAAGGAGGATGGGGATGTGGAGGAGGGGGATGTGGAGGATGGGGACAAGGAGGATGGGGATGTGGAGGAGGGGGATGTGGAGGATGGGGACAAGGAGGATGGGGATGTGGAGGAGGGGGATGTGGAGGATGGGGACAAGGAGGATGGGGATGTGGAGGAGGGGGATGTGGAGGATGGGGACAAGGAGGATGGGGATGTGGAGGAGGGGGATGTGGAGGATGGGGACAAGGAGGATGGGGATGTGGAGGAGGGGGATGTGGAGGATGGGGACAAGGAGGATGGGGATGTGGAGGAGGGGGATGTGGAGGATGGGGACAAGGAGGATGGGGATGTGGAGGATGGGGATGAGGAGGATGGGGACAGGGAGGATGGTGACATGGAGGATGGGGATGTGGCGGTCCTGCGGAGCGAGTAATGTGCACAGACGCGGAATGTTCCTCGGGGGATCTCCGGCATTATAACGGATCGTTTTACATTAAGCGGCGGATTTATTTCCAGCGGCGGATGGCAGAGACTTGGAAATGAGCGAGCGGAGAGAACAGCTGCATCCTAATTCTCTGCGCAGAGACATTGAGAACCGCCGGCGAGTCGCACTCAGATTATCAGCGTTCATCATACGGAGGAGACCGGCCGGTGACAACGCTCCGTGCACCCAGAAATCACACGGAATAATGGGGACCACGAACCCCTTCAGACGTAATCAGTACAAAGAGAGCCAACGCGTTTCGGGGTTTGCAGCTTTTCATCAATCTAAAAATATCTAAAAAAAGAGGAAACGGAAAAAAATCTTTTATAAGGACAAAGAAAGTCGTCACGTTTTATATTCTATGTGAACTTTCATTTTATTCTTGTGTTGTAGTCCCGATGAAGGGGGGAGGAGTCAGGACCTGGAAATGCGTTGGCTTTCTATTTAATAAAACATCATCTCTGACTTCCTGTGTAGTTGGATTTTATTCTGTGGGACCTCACAAAATAAGACCCAGTTTGGTGGTAGCCTGTGAGGGGGAACTTGCAGGAGAGATGGTGTCGGCCTGCAGGGACACACTGTATCAGGGGATGACAGGGGACTCCCTCCGGCCAGCGCAGTGACAGGGAGCACTCCTACACTAATCTCCTTACAATCCAAATCCCAGCAGCTCCGGGTCACCGGGGTGTGCGGATATCTGCTCACCATCCCCCCCATGAAGCAAATGGGAGTGATGACATCATTGCTCTGTAGATGGGAGTGATGACATCATTGCTGTACTGATGGGAGTGATGACATCATTGCTCTGTAGATGGGAGTGATGACATCATAGCTCTGTAGATGGGAGTGATGACATCATTGCTGTATTGATGGGAGTGATGACATCATAGCTCTGTAGATGGGAGTGATGACATCATTGCTCTGTAGATGGGAGTGATGACATCATTGCTGTATTGATGGGAGTGATGACATCATAGCTCTGTAGATGGGAGTGATGACATCATTGCTCTGTAGATGGGAGTGATGACATCATTGCTGTATTGATGGGAGTGATGACATCATTGCTCTGTAGATGGGAGTGATGACATCATTGCTGTATTGATGGGAGTGATGATGTCAGCATGAAGAGGCTCACCTGAGGTTGTTGCCGGGTCAACCATCCACTATCGGTGAGAAATAGACACGAGCGATTTGCTTCATTCCAAATTGAAATTCGGAAAGATTTTGGACATTCGGATGCATTTGAATTTCTAAACTGGGAGAATAATGTACCCGAATTTCTGTCCGAATGTCATTTGTTGTTATTATTAATCATTTGTGTACATTGGGGGCGGAGCTGTCATTCAGCGGGATCGGACGCGGCGTCATGCGTTGGGACTTTTCATATTTCGGCGAGTCGGCAGCCGTCGTTCATCGCGATTGACCCACATGGCCGGACGCCGTGATTTGTGATAGGGGGCCCCACGGGTTTTTTTATATTGTTTCTTTTCTCTCTTTGTTGTCACTTTGCTGCCATAAAACACGTTCGGTGAGACGTTGTAACAGGAACATTTATGTGTAAAACTGTCACAATGTATCTCTGATGTCACAGTGATGTCATGAGGAGTCCTGAGCCGCCTCCCTCCATCTCTGCGCTGACACGGCGCTCAGATACAGACTCCGCAATCTCTGACACGTCGCATCCCACCGGCCGCTGTGCTTATTACCCCCTCCCCCGCATACATCCACCGCGAGGACTCATCCGGTCAGCCGACTACAATCAGAACCTCCAGGACTCTAATTCACGGTGACTCCTGAAGAAGGAGCGCCGTTCACTCCGAAACGCGTCGAGATTTATTCATTTGAAATTCTTGATGACAAGTAATGCCGAGCAGCGCCGACTTCACTTGCTGCATGCTTGGCTGAAAATGTATAGAAGCCGGAGGATCAGCATGACCCCCTGATGGAATCATGAGAACAGTCGCGTGTTATTATAACAGGGATGATGATGATATGAACCACCCGCCTGAGGAGAGTGGCGCAGCGCAGGGCGGTAACCCATAGCAACCGGGCGATGTTTCTTTTATCCCATAGAGCCGGATCTGTGCGATGAATTGTTCTGCCGTCTGATTCGCTCGTCTCATGGCACGGACGTTTGCCGGATGGCGGTGGTGAAGGGGTTAAACGCAGCGGCAGCCCCCCCCCCTCCCTTGAATATTCAATGTCTGCCTTCCCACGGGCCGCGCGTTGTCTCCTCTCTGCAGGTACGGAGCCATGCCAGGGAGGACAAACAAAACTCCCCTGTTGGCACTCTCAGCGTATGAACACAGCGCGGCATTCATAGCGCACCGCCCCTCCCCCCGCCGCACTCCGCCAATTGTGCGACTTTGCAACCGGGACACAAACAATGAGCGTAAACAGCGCGATTCTTCCCGGACCGCCTGTGACAATGTCAACATGGAGGACAATATAGACGCCGCGCTCCGTCCCGACAGATCGCTATCACCGTCCTGCATGTTTAATGAGCGGAAAAAGGAGAGAGCGAGCGCGCGCTTACGCGGGGTGTAGAGAACCCACCGAGCGTCAGGGGGGCGGTCCTTCCCCGACATTCATATCCTACGAACAATAGCCCATCGGCTGAAAAATTCCGACGCTGCCAAAACCACTCTCTTCACCAAGCAGGGAACCCGGGCAAAAGTATCTGCTGCTTCCAGCGGCCAATCAGAATTCTCCTTTATCATTTCTATGAGGTGAAAGGTGAAACCTGTGGTCAGGTGCAAGGCTTTAGCCAATCGGGGCTCACAAGGCGCAGTGCCTCATGGGGTGCACGGCGGGCGAATAGCCTGCGAACACCCAGACAGTTCATGTGTTCACCGACTCAAACATCGAGCCCAACCCTACTCTCCATCTTGGGGTACATCTCTTTCTTGGGGGTCAGTCTCCATCTTGGGGTACATCTCTTTCTTGGGGGTCTGTCTCCATCTTGGGGTACATCTGTTTCTTGGGGGTCTGTCTGCATCTTGGGGTACATCTCTTTCTTGGGGGTCAGTCTCCATCTTGGGGTACATCTCTTTCTTGGGGGGGTCTGTCTCCATCTTGGGTCACATCTCTTTCTTGGGGGGTCTGTCTCCATCTTGGGTCACATCTCTTTCTTGGGGGTCTGTCTCCATCTTGGGGTACATCTCTTTCTTGGGGGGTCTGTCTCCATCTTGGGTCACATCTCTTTCTTGGGGGTCTGTCTCCATCTTGGGTCACATCTCTTTCTTGGGGGGTCTGTCTCCATCTTGGGTCACATCTCTTTCTTGGGGGTCTGTCTCCATCTTGGGGTACATCT
>NW_017308404.1:131911-132893 GCF_000935625.1 Nanorana parkeri | reverse complement strand
ACATCTCTTTCTTGGGGGTCTGTCTCCATCTTGGGGTACATCTCTTTCTTGGGGGGTCTGTCTCCATCTTGGGTCACATCTCTTTCTTGGGGGTCTGTCTCCATCTTGGGTCACATCTCTTTCTTGGGGGGTCTGTCTCCATCTTGGGTCACATCTCTTTCTTGGGGGTCTGTCTCCATCTTGGGGTACATCTTTCTTGGGGGTCTGTCTCCATCTTGGGTCACATCTCTTTCTTGGGGGGTCTGTCTCCATCTTGGGGTACATCTGTTTCTTGGGGGTCTGTCTGCATCTTGGGGTACATCTCTTTCTTGTGGTGTCTGTCTCCATCTTGGGGTACATCTCTTTCTTGGGGGTCAGTCTCCATCTTGGGGTACATCTCTTTCTTGGGGGGTCTGTCTCCATCTTGGGTCACATCTCTTTCTTGGGGGGTCTGTCTCCATCTTGGGGTACATCTCTTTCTTGGGGGTCTGTCTCCATCTTGGGGTACATCTCTTTCTTGGGGGTCTGTCTCCATCTTGGAAAACGCACTCATCACCAATTCATAACGAGGTATAAAGTGAGGTGCACATGACGGGCTTCACAACAACGAAGGTTCCCCTCCCCCGCCGGCCGGGACGCACTCTGTACACCTGCTGAGGATATGAACAGAGGTTTTGGTCGCACGTCTTCTGCAGAATATGTGGAAGCCGCACTGCCTGGTCCGGGGCCCCTCTGTGTGGTGTGGCCCTAACTCTAATCTCTCAGAGCCGCCATCTTGGAGCATATTTATGGTGAAGGATGAATTGGGTGCAGGTTCCCCCAGGAGGCAGCCCAACCTCCTTGAAGGCCCCGGGACCCCGCACATCAGAACGGCAGCTGAAGCCCCCCGGGGGTCCCCGCATCGAATCCAACCAGCACAACGAATGGCAAACGCACTCATCAACTCATAACCTGGGGAACCCGCACCCAATTCATCCGTTACTATGGCTGACACCTGAGAACA
>NW_017308404.1:131257-131766 GCF_000935625.1 Nanorana parkeri | reverse complement strand
AGGTATGACATCATCACATGACACAATGATGTCATCAGGCTGCTTCTCCTGCAGATCAGACAGAACAGAGAGCTTTGTTTGCACTGACTGGCCGGACTCTCGGGGGTTAATGGACTTTGGCCGGTGTGGCTGCTGACGCTGCGCTGTAATTGTTCAGCTAAATTCTTTTCCGCTCTTCCTGGATTGCACCTGCCCAGGTAACCGACCGTCACCTTCCTGCTGAGGAACTACAGGTCGCAGCATGCCCCGCCAGCTATGGAGAGAGAACATTGGCAGTCACAGCAGATTGAAGGAGGAGCCTGATTCCTGCTTTCATTTCCTGCAGTCTCACTCCTCTGGCAGCAGCCTTAAGGTGCCCATACACCGTGCGATATCATCGTTTGAACGCGATCGGGTTTTCTTCCGATAATCGATCAGTTGATGGGAAGTGATTGATCGCAATTCCTGTACAAATGGATTTTGTGGCGTCTTCGTACAAAGAAGGAAGGGGGTTTGATGCCCGGACGGCG
>NW_017308404.1:129747-130005 GCF_000935625.1 Nanorana parkeri | reverse complement strand
CTGCATCACACCGAGATTGTGCCCCCCCATCACTATGAGATTGGCAGTTGTCCTCAGGGAATCCCCGGGTAAAGTTGGTAGTTGCCCCTGTGAGGGGTGGAATCCTCGAATAGAGTTAGTAGTTGCCCCTGTGAGGGGCGGAATGCCCGTGTGTAGAGTTGGTAGTTGCCCCCAGTGGGGCGGAGCTCAGCGTGCCAGTGAGAAGCAGCAGGTGGGGGGAGGTCACGTGGTGCAGGCTGATACTTTGTTACCTCTCCG
>NW_017308404.1:127634-129680 GCF_000935625.1 Nanorana parkeri | reverse complement strand
GCCGGGTCTTCTTCATCGAGTAAGAGGGAGAGAGGGGGAGGGGAGGCGGGTGTCATGTATATAATATGTATCTATAGAATGTCCGAACTCATCTTCCGATCTCCTCCGACAGCGACCAGTCCCGGAACACGACCTGGCTGCACCCCCGGACCGGAGAGCCCGTCAACTCCGGACACATGATCCGCTCAGGTACCGGACTGCCCACCTAACTACACCGGACACTGCCCACCTGAATACTCACCTGTCAGTGACTGCCCACCTGACACTGACTGCCCACCTGACACTGACTACTCACCTGACACTGACTGCCCACCTGACACTGACTACTCACCTGACACTGACTGCTCAGTCTTTTCTTGGAGCCCCGCCCCCTCATTCAGTCTTTTCTCTGAGCCCCGCCCCTCCTTCGGTCTTGCACAGTTGTACCGGCTCCTCCCCTCTGATATCGCTGCACACTGGGAGCTTCTTGCAATGTGCATTAGAAGCTGCAGCAAGTCAGATAGAGGCCGCCTCATTTCCTGGCTGGAGGACGTCCAGCATCATCTAGCTCTTTCCTTGATGTCTTGACTGTCCATGGCTCCGCCCCTTTCATTCATTAGACTTCAGTTCTTCCAATCATGGAGGCTCAGCATCACATATATCCATGGGGGGGGGGGCGCACAGACCTCTACAGGCCAGACATTGGCACCCTGACTGCCATTAGGTATGGGGATGAAATCTTTGGACCCGTTGTCAGACCCTACGCTGGTGCAGGGGGTCCGGGGCTCCTCATGTGGCGACAGTATGCAGCCAGTTCCCTGAGGGTGAAGGGATCGATACCATTGAATGCCCCCCCCTCCCCCACCGACCCGAATCCAATAGAACACCTCGGGGACATTAATCTCCCCCCATGACCTCTGACCTCAGAGCTGACTACAAGTCTGATCCGTATCCTGACCGGTCACCTGAGTTGATGGGTCTGTAGCCCCTCCCATCCCCCCCCAGTGTTGTGATGATGACGACATTTCTGGTCTTGTCCTCAGCCAATAGGAACCTTCCCGGACTTCTCTCGGGTCATGTGACCTCAGGTCTTTGATTTGTAGTGAATCCGGCCCTGTCTCTGCCAGGTGATTGGCCGCCTTGTCAGTCGCTGTAGTCGGAGTTCCGCCATCTTTGTTTCGGGTCGGCTCTGCATACCGTGGCGTCTCGCTCCGCTCAGATTAAATCTGACCAATGACCCCGCTAGGACGCCATGAACCCCCTCACTGCCGCCCCTCCCCCGAGATCCGCCACCCCGGAATGTGGTCAGGGCCCCTGTGCATCTTGATGGGGAGAACCCTCCAATGACGGTGGACATGGTGTGATTGGACGGCCGGGAGCTGCTGCATTGATCTTTGTTCTGCGATTCTTGAACAGGCTTATGAAGTATCTGCTAACAGGACGTTGTTCAGGTTGGTTGCTCTCCGTGGGGTCTGTGGGGGGATTATACAGACCCGGACACTTCCAGAGCCTGTACAACGACCCATTTGTTTTCATCGGGCCCTCAACATGTATCTGAGGGCCAAAACCTTACCGGCCGTCTTCTATAGAACGTCTCCTCCTTGTACAATGGTGGAGAGGTGAGCAGACGTGTGAATGTGGCCCTAAAGGGCCCCCTCACGGCCTTATATCGGTGTCACATGTGACTCCCGGTCTATGTAGGGGATTGGCTCCTCCCACAGCGCTGTGATGTCATATTGGGTGACATGTTGTACTGCGCCCCGGCCCTTGTATGTGACATGTTGTGTCTGTCTCCTCAGATCTCCCCCGCGGATGGGAAGAAGGATTCACAGAGGAAGGCGCCAGCTTCTTCATCGAGTGAGTACACCGCCATGGTATACGGGGTATGCACAGATTGTTCTATGGGTGCGATGCTCTGCAGAGCCGACCTCTGACCCTTCCATGGTTCTGATCCAATTCTATCCCAAAGCACTGTGATTGGGGGAGGGGAGGGGGGGTGACTGATGTATCTCCTTTGTTGGAACCTTGTCCTGGCTTCCCAGACCCCGCCCCTGGTGGCTACTACTA
>NW_017308404.1:125366-126285 GCF_000935625.1 Nanorana parkeri | reverse complement strand
GGGGAGGGGATTTGTAGACTTGCATTGAAATAGAAATCATCTTTATAAATGTCACAATGAAGGTTAGATTGTATCTCCTCCTCTCCGGTGTTCTTCCCCTATGGTGGGGGATGGGAGGGGGCAATTACAAATACCCCGTGTGTAGCTCCGCCTCTGCAGACAGATTTCTGTGTATTTTGTGTTCTTATGATAAATATTTCTTCCTTTAATCATCTGTGTTTTCTCTATGCAATGCAGGCAGATCATGGCTGGTGGGAGGGGCCGGCAGGGGGGGGGCTTACATAGCTTTCCAAACACATGCCAGCACCCTGCCTCAGTACCCTTCTCAAGAGCCCTCAGTCCTGATGCAAGCAGTGGGAGGAGTTATGCAAATATCAGAATGCCTTGATGGGTGGGTGTCAGTCTGGAGGAGTGGGCGGTCCCAGGCAGGATGTATTTGCATGAAGACCACCCCTAGGTAACTCCCACATGTGATGCTGAGCCTCCATGATTGACAGAACTGAAATCCAAGGGGGCGTGGTCAGGGACAGTCATGCTGGGGAGGAAAGTGCTAGATGATGCTGGACGTCCTCCCACCAGGAAATGAGGCGGGCTCTAGGTGACTTGCTGCAGCTTGCGGGCCGGCCCCAGTAATGGTTGCCAGTGCAGTGACAGGTACACTTGGATCAGGTTGTCTGGTCCTGTGATATGGGCCCCCATTGTGGTGGTTCCTGGGGGCCGGGGTCCATCCACACAGACTACACTCCGTGAGGTGAGATTCCAGTGGCCCCTGTGTGGCCCCGGTGGACAGAACCTGCTGGTATTTGGTGGCGGTGACCTTTGTCTGGGTGTGGAGTCATTCGGGGAATGTTTACACCGTCGCACACCCTTCTGTCAATCATTTCCCTCCCCCGCCCGAGTCACGCATTGTACACACGGC
>NW_017308404.1:122443-125180 GCF_000935625.1 Nanorana parkeri | reverse complement strand
TCTGCATGTTCCTCATTCTGCACCACGCCGGCCGCTTTGTTCCGTCTAATGGCCAATAAAGTTTTATTGGAGGACATTCCGCGGGTCAATTACTCATCATTATCACAGAATACTGGATCTATCTCACGCCTCCATTACCCAGCAGCAGCCAATCAGACGCTCGGCACCCGGTCACATGATAAAACGGTTCAGATCCAAGTTTTGTTGTGTCGGCATCCTGGATCTCTCCGGGGCCCCCCTGGATCTCTCCGGGGCCCCCGAGGTTCCCCCCTGGATCTCTCCGCTAACATACCGCATGACCAGACACCCCTCCCCCTCCCTCCTGGGCTCCTCCTCCTCTCTGGACTCCCTTCTACACACATCTGGCTGCAGCTGTCACTCCGCTTCTTCTCCTGTGTACTGACATCTGAGGCCTCATGTGATCGCCGCCGTGATTGGCTGTCCTGAGGATCCCATCCCAAGAGTAGGTGCGCGCTCAGGGGAAGCGGTGTTGGGGGATGGGCAGATCTGTCCGCTCCCCTCCTCCAATCACTGGGCGGGTTTCTGTCATCAGGTGCAATTCCTCCTGTTAGTGGCTCTTGGGGGGAGTGGTGGTTGATCCCCGGTGGGCTCTGACGTTCCCCGGTGGGCTCTGACGTTCCCCGGTGGGCTCTGACGTTCCCCGGTGGGCTCTGACGTTCCCCGGTGGGCTCTGACGTTCCCCGGTGGGCTCTGACGTTCCCCGGTGGGCTCTGACGTTCCCCGGTGGGCTCTGACGTTCCCCGGTGGGCTCTGACGTTCCCCGGTGGGCTCTGACGTTCCCCGGTGGGCTCTGACGTTCCCCGGTGGGCTCTGACGTTCCCCGGTGGGCTCTGACGTTCCCCGGTGGGCTCTGACGTTCCCCGGTGGGCTCTGACGTTCCCCGGTGGGCTCTGACGTTCCCCGGTGGGCTCTGACGTTCCCCGGTGGGCTCTGACGTTCCCCGGTGGGCTCTGACGTTCCCCGGTGGGCTCTGACGTTCCCCGGTGGGCTCTGACGTTCCCCGGTGGGCTCTGACGTTCCCCGGTGGGCTCTGACGTTCCCCGGTGGGCTCTGACGTTCCCCGGTGGGCTCTGACGTTCCCCGGTGGGCTCTGACGTTCCCCGGTGGGCTCTGACGTTCCCCGGTGGGCTCTGACGTTCCCCGGTGGGCTCTGACGTTCCCCGGTGGGCTCTGACGTTCCCCGGTGGGCTCTGACGTTCCCCGGTGGGCTCTGACGTTCCCCGGTGGGCTCTGACGTTCCCCGGTGGGCTCTGACGTTCCCCGGTGGGCTCTGACGTTCCCCGGTGGGCTCTGACGTTCCCCGGTGGGCTCTGACGTTCCCCGGTGGGCTCTGACGTTCCCCGGTGGGCTCTGACGTTCCCCGGTGGGCTCTGACGTTCCCCGGTGGGCTCTGACGTTCCCCGGTGGGCTCTGACGTTCCCCGGTGGGCTCTGACGTTCCCCGGTGGGCTCTGACGTTCCCCGGTGGGCTCTGACGTTCCCCGGTGGGCTCTGACGTTCCCCGGTGGGCTCTGACGTTCCCCGGTGGGCTCTGACGTTCCCCGGTGGGCTCTGACGTTCCCCGGTGGGCTCTGACGTTCCCCGGTGGGCTCTGACGTTCCCCGGTGGGCTCTGACGTTCCCCGGTGGGCTCTGACGTTCCCCGGTGGGCTCTGACGTTCCCCGGTGGGCTCTGACGTTCCCCGGTGGGCTCTGACGTTCCCCGGTGGGCTCTGACGTTCCCCGGTGGGCTCTGACGTTCCCCGGTGGGCTCTGACGTTCCCCGGTGGGCTCTGACGTTCCCCGGTGGGCTCTGACGTTCCCCGGTGGGCTCTGACGTTCCCCGGTGGGCTCTGACGTTCCCCGGTGGGCTCTGACGTTCCCCGGTGGGCTCTGACGTTCCCCGGTGGGCTCTGACGTTCCCCGGTGGGCTCTGACGTTCCCCGGTGGGCTCTGACGTTCCCCGGTGGGCTCTGACGTTCCCCGGTGGGCCGTGACGTTCCCCGGTCCGGCGCGCTTTTGTGGTCAGACTTGGGGCAGCACTTAGTTTATGAGGGTTTTGGGGATCAGGGGGTACAATGGGAGGTGTAGTCAGTTCTCTTTGTGTTCTGTCAGCGGACGGTTTGGCCGGAGTGCGGCTTTGTGCGCGGCGTGGGACGGCGTCCAAGAGACCCGAGGTTGCCTGGAGACCCGGCGGATCCCGGATCCGGATCATGTATTATTCACGGCGCTCAGCGCTTTGCATGTTTAATCTCCTTTTGTCTGCTCACTGTGGCCCTGCGGCGCGGTCGGGGCCCCCACGTAATTCTGACCGCCAATCTCTGCCGCGATGCAGATGTTTGCGTGGATGCAGCCCCCCTCGGTGCTGAATGAGACTCTCCCAATGTTTGCACAGTACCGGCGTGCCGCGTCTTGCCGGGTGCGGAGACCTCCGAGACAAAGCGGGAATTCCTCCCCGAGAGCCACACAATGTCCTATTGTCACATCCTCCCCCGGCTGACTGGGGGCCACTCAACCTGAAAGACGGTGCGTGCAGACACCTTTCTGGGGGATGGAGGGGCCCCGGGGAGCTGCATTGGGGATAGAGAGGCCCCTGGGGGGCCACATTGGAGGTGCAGGGTCCCCGGGGAGCCACATTGGAGGTGCAGGGTCCCCGGGGAGCCACATTGGAGGTGCAGGGTCCCCGGGGAGCCACATTGGCGGTGCACGGTCCCCGGGGAGCCACATTGGCGGTGCAGG